>NW_004949110.1:7004166-7063197 GCF_000317375.1 Microtus ochrogaster
AATTGAACTCAGGACCTCTGGAAGAGCAGTCAGTGCTCTTAACCTCTGAACCACCTCTCCAGCCCATTAAATATATTTTTTACTAGAGTTGTAGATTTGAACTGGGTCCCTTTTCCTTGAATTGGGCCAGCAGTGCAGGATGCTCTTTTTGGGTTGAGTCACTTTAAGTAACAGCAGAAACCAGACTAGATGTGACAAGAGGGGGGACTTTTGGAGTTATCACTGAGAAAAGCCCCCTGGAGTACTGGAGAGAGCTGGCCTTGGGGTCAGGGGAATCAAAGTGAAGTTAGATGGGGTTTAGCCTGATCTAATCCAGGACCTCTTTCTCTAGCGATCTACCTACTTAAGAATTACTTTGATGGAGGAGGGGGTTCCCTGGACTTCCCACAGGGCAGGGAACCCTGATTGCTCTTCGGGCTGAGGAGGGTGGGGGACTTGATTGGGGGAGGCGGAGGGAAATGGGAGGTGGTGGCGGGGAAGAGACAGAGATCTTTAATAAATAAATAAATTAAAAAAAAGAATTACCTATCATCTTCCATCTTTCCTGGCATCGACTGTGGTCTTGAGCTGAATAAAAAGAAGAAATGAAGCTGAGCTGATTACTGATTTCACTATGGATGCTGGCGTTCATTGTCCTCTGCTTTCTGAAGGCAGACGCCCTATACTCCCACTGCCAAGCCTTCCCGCGGTGGTGGACCGTACCTTTCAACTGTAGACAAAACAATCCCTCCTCTCCTTCCTTCCGGTGCTGTTGTCTGATAGGTTACACAAGCAAGAAGAGCAACTCAGGAAGAAAGCTGGTGCTAAGAAGTGAGGTTGTCATAAAACTGATCACATGTTTCTTAGGCCTTGGGAACTTGTTTCTAGAAGGAATGTGGAAAAGTTTGGAATTCTGGATTACGAAAGCCAAGAGTGTGTACTGTAGCTTGGGCAATGGTAGTGCTCACCTTTGATCCCAGCACTCTGGAGGCAGATCTCTGTGAGTTTGAGGCTCGCCTGATCTGCAAGAGAAAGTTCCAGGACACCTAGGGTTATACAGAGAAACCCTATCTTGAAAGAAAAAACAAAAACCTAAACAACAACAGCAACAAAGAATGCTTGTTGCATGACGTTTTTTTCCTGGGGTAGATGCATTGTGCACGTCTTCTCACCCCGCAAAGGGATCCCACAACACAGCAAAGTACAGCACAGACACCAACCAAGTTGTTGAACCAATGTGTTTTATTAGAGTTATTTACAGGATATGGGGGATAAGTTATTTACAGGAGCATAAGTGACTCAAAGACAGCTTCATCACCAAAGCACATCCTAGCCCAGGTGACAGCTAACAAAAGCTGAAAACCTGGAGCACACTGCACAGCTTGCAGGCAGCTCAACAGGGTGGAGAGCATCCCTTCCAAATGACTCAGTCTAGACCTCTTCCAGCCAGCTTGGCTATTGTCTGCCGCTTCCAGGCAGTGCTGGTCTGATATCAGAGTCTTTTGCTGCTTTTGCTCTTCAGAGATTCTTTTTTGTTTATTTGGGTTTTTTTGTTTTGTTTTGTTTTTCGAGACAGGATTTCTCTGTGTAGCTTTGGAGCCTGTCCTGGCACTAGCTCTTGTAGATCAGGCTGGCCTCAAACTCAGAAATCTGCATGCCTCTGCCTCCTGAGTCCTGGGATTAAAGGCCTGTGCCACCACTGCCGGACTCAGAGATTCTTCTTTGCCACTTGGCTTCAATCATCTGAGGGGGACTCTTAGATTTTATTGCTTACTCTGGCAGGGAGGCTTTTAGTGAGTCTGCTCAGTTTCAGGGACTTCCTGAAGCTATTTGTTTAACCTTTCAGTTTAAAGAGCTTCCTGCAGGTTGGAATGTTTCAATCTTGGAGGAAACTGTTACACAACAGTGTTTGAAACAAAGCTTTTCAGGTGTTCCTATTGGAGTCTGGAAGACCAGAATGATGAGAACTGAAGATTCAGAAGGGAACAAGGTCTCCATCCTGAGCTGGTCTAGAAACCATTTAAGTTATATTCTGAAAAGACTGGTTTCATTCTTTTTTTTTAATACATTTATTTATTTATTATATATACAGTATTCTATCTATATGTATGTCTGCAGGCCAGAAGAGGGCACCAGACCTCATTACAGATGGTTGTGAGCCACCATGTGGTTGCCAGGAATTGAACTCAGGACCTTTGGAAGAGCAGGCAATGCTCTTAACCACTGAGCCATCTCTCCAGCCCCGACTGGTTTCATTCTTGCTAGCGTCCTGAGATGTGGCTGAGAGTGAATCTAAAAGTGAAGCAGACCTGTGTTTGGCAGAATGGCCGGCTTTCAGACTGGCAAGTGCTCGCTGTTATTGTTTATCTTTGTAGTGACAAAAAGAAGAAAGTTGAAAACTGTGAACTTCCTGTTTTAGAGGCAGCAGGAAGGGTGTGCTGAGGGCAAGACCCCCTCACCAAAGGGTCAGACTTGTGAAAATGCAGTCATTTGAAAAGAGAAAGCAGAAGCCGGACAGTGGTGGCACAGGCCTTTAATTCCAGCTTTCAGGAGGCAGAGGCAGGTGGATCTCTGTGAGTTCGAGGCCAGCCTGGTCTACAAGAGCTAGTGCCAGGACAGGCTCCAAAGCTACACAGGGAAACCTTGTCTTGAAAAACCAAAAAAAAAAAAAAAAGAAAGAGAAAGAAAGAAAGAAAGAAAGAAAGAGGGCTGGAGAGATGGCTAAGTGGTTAAGAGCATTGCCTGCTCTTCCAAAGGTCCTGAGTTCAATTCCCAGCAACCACATGGTGGCTCACAACCATCTGTAATGATGTCTGGTGCCTTCTTCTGGCCTGCAGACATATACACAGACAGAATATTGTATACATAAT
Source organism: Microtus ochrogaster (assembly GCF_000317375.1). Classification (NCBI taxonomy): domain Eukaryota; kingdom Metazoa; phylum Chordata; class Mammalia; order Rodentia; family Cricetidae; genus Microtus; species Microtus ochrogaster. The sequence continues at coordinate 7,007,016 of NW_004949110.1, forward strand.
AAACAAATAAATATTTTTTAAAAAGAAAGAGAAAAAAGAAAAGAGAAAGCAAAAACTGAGTGCACCTTTAGAGGATTCCTTACTAGAAAGCTACCCCACCCCCACCCCATCTACCACCCTTTCCAGGTTCAGCATACAGGCTAACACACATGTGGTCTACATCTCAAGCTAGCAGTGCTGTTTCTGTGGTATTGGGTTTACAGGAATGAAAGATGCAAGAGTGCATGGGTCCCAAAGGCTTGCATCAGAGTCCCTAGAAGCTTGTCAGGCCCAGGCAATGTGTGGCAGAGTTGGAACCCTTGTGCTGAGGCTCTCAGGGGCTTTGTGTGAATCTGGGAAGGTAAAACCTAAGTTACAGTAGACACCACAAGGTGTTGATGCCAAGACTATAAGATCACCCCCCAAGGAACCCACCTAAGAGAAAGGGTATGTGTACTGCAGGTAGCCTGAGCTGGAAGGGGGGAGATAGTCAAGCCTATAGGAGGCCTACGGTTGCTTCCCGAGCCCTTGAAACTGGACATAGAGCTAAGAGAGTTGATGTTTTCCCTGCTTGGTTCCAGTCTTCTTGCTGTTGAATCTTCCCTTGCTGTGGCCCCATTTCTCCACGCTGGAATGGGAATGCTGATTCTGGTCCATTGCATTACAAAATCTCATGGTGAAGAGATGGCCTTGAGTCTCCAAAGAGAGTTCATGAAGTCCAGAGGTCTCAGCATCTAAGGACTTTGGAAACACCTGATCTGATCTCTTGTAAGAAAGACCACCAAGGTTCAGTGTCAGAGGCACCCAAGTTCATCGGTGAGCACTGAACTTGGTGCAGGATGTTGATGCCCAAATCTAGCTATGGTCTAGAGCACTCAAATACGTAGAGGCCTGGAGACATTGGGATGTGATGTGAGGGGGTGGTCTGGCCAGAGAGGGTGGCACAGGATATTCAGCTTTGATTTTTTTTAAATCACCTTTGTTTATCTAGGGTTAAAGGTGATGTATATAATGGTTTGCCTGGTGTTTCCTCTTCAAGCAGTGATCTCCTGTCAAATGTCCAGGAGCTCAAATTGCAGCCCATAAAATGGAACTCATAGATGTCCCTTCTCTGTGACATTTGTCACTTCTGCACATAGGGCGGCTGAACTAGCTTCCCAGACTTACAGGATTCCCTGCTGCTACTGCGCCGTTCAGTCTTCCTGCAGTTTGGCAGGATCCTTTTGGGTCTTTGAAGCTGGAACCAGCTACTCTACAAACCCAGGAAATGAACAAATCCATGATGATGGACAGGGTTGGCAATGGCCCTTCTCATTAGCAGTGATGTCTGCCTCCAATGACCAGAGGCCAGGGCTGGCCTCAACACTTGACCGGTTGGTCTGGAGGTATGATGGTAGGTACGTGCTCTGAATGGCAGTTCCCATCTCCCCCTCCCCCATCTGTTTCTTCAACCTTCTCAAATGGTCCGTGATTTCCCCAATTTCCTTTCTTTCTGAGTCTGCTCGCAGAGTGAATTGCACTGATTGAGTTTTGAGTGTGGAAGTCGTTTTCCATTCCTGCTGTAAATCCCACTTAGTCACGGTGCATTCATTCTTTTTTTTTGAGAACTTTCATGCAGTACTGTCCTTACGTCATTCCCACCCCTCCCTCTCCCACCCCAATGCTTCCTCTGCCCCCGACCCCCCTCCCAACTGCATAACCTCTCCTTCTGAACTATTACTATTACATGTATACATATATACACACAACTCATGAGGTCCACTTGGTGTGTGATTGGGTTCTGTTTGTCTGCTCGTGAGGTTTTATGTGGTGGCTTTTAGCTGTGCTTTTCTGGTAACATCTTGTCCAGGGACAGCACCAAGCCAGTCTGACTTTAAACAATGAATACTCCCTTTTTCTTCTGTTTTCTGGAGAGATTCGTGTAGAACGGATGCTATTCGTGCCTTAAATGTTTCATAGTCTGGGCGCGGTGGCACATACCTTTAAACTCTAGCACTCAGGAGGTGGAAGTCTGCAAAAGGCCAGCCTGGTCTCTATATCTGGTTGTAGGCCATCATGGCTACGTAGCGAGACCTTATCCAAAAACAAAAAAGTTTCATAGATTTTACTAGTGAAATAATTTAACCCTGGGGTCTTCTTTATGGGTCTTCTACCTTTTAAAATAGAAGGTAATTATTTTTAAAACATTTATTATAGCTATTCTGGTTATCTATTTGTTTTAGGGCAAACTATGGTAACTTATATTTTTCAAGAAATCGTTCTATTTCATGTGATCATAAAAAAATATTAACATCAAGCAAGGCTTACGATTTCCTCATTATCTTTTCAAATACATGCAGAATCGGCAACAATGTCATTTCTCTCCTTCCCGATTTTGGTAATTTGACCTCTTCCTCCTCTTCCTCCCTAGCCCTCCTCTTTTCCTTCCTCCCCAGCCCTCCTCCTCGCCTCCCTCCAGTCTCATTAAAAGCCCATCATTTTTATTGACCTTTTCAAAGATTCAGTTTTTGCTATAATGTGTTTTCTGTTTTTCTGGTTTCTAATTCATTAACTTTGAAGCAGAGATCACTGATTTGAGACAATTTTTCTTGTCTAATATAGGTACTTAGTCACACAGATACCCTTCTAAGTGTGATGTTAGCCGCATCCCGCAGATTTTATGCTGCTTTCATTTTCTTTATGTAGAAAATACTCCAATTAAAAAAAATGTGTTCTCTGGCTCCCAGTTGCTTTGAGTTGTGTTGTTTTATTTCACAACATCTGGAGATTTTCCATACAGCAGAGCAGCATTTTTCTAGTTTGACTCTGTTGTCGTCAGGGAACATTTTTTGTGTGACCAGAATTGTCCTGAATTTACTCTATGGCGCTTGCACTATTGGTATATTCTGTGTCTTTACGCTGTGACCCTCTTTGTGCCAGAGATTGCTCATCACTCTGAAATCTACCTGCTTTAATATTAGCATATACATTCTAGGTTATTTTTGAAATTAGATTAATGTGCATATCTTTTCCAATGCATTGATTGTGGGTTTAAATGGGTCCTTATATTTAAAAATAAATTTAATTTAATAGCTTATACCTGTGACTTATTTTTACTGTTTGTGTAATGTCTGCTTTGTAAAGGGTGTTTAGAAGATTACGCTTAATTAGATTATCAGTTATTGGAATAAAATAATTGCTATTTGTTTAGTTTTATGCATTAGTTTCTTTGTCACTTTTTCTTTTTCCTGACTTTATCTTTGTTGTTGTTGTTGTTAATTCCATGTAGTCCAAGATGGCCTTAAGGTTGCTAGTTAGCCGAGGCTAGCCTCACACTTCCATTTTCTAAGTATTGAGACCAGTGGCTCTCAACCTGCCCAGTGCCGCAACCCTTTAATACAGTTCCTCATATTGTGGCGATCTCCAACCATAAAATGACTTTCATTGCTACCTCATAGTTAATATTGCTATTGTTATGAATCATAATGTAAATATCTGTGTTTTCCAATGGTCTTAGGCAACCCCTGTGAAAGGGTTTTTCAACCTCCAAAGGGGTCTCAACCCACAGGCATGGCATTTAATTTTTATTTGTCTTTATGAGTGTTTTTGCCTCAATGTGTGTCTGTGTACCACATTTGTGCTTGATACCTGTAGGGTTCAGAAGAGGGAATTAGGTCCCCTGGAACTGGAGTTACGACATTGTCAGCTGTCTTTGGGGTGCTAAAAACAAACCCAACTCCTCTTCTAGTGCAACAAATGCTCTTAACTGCAGAGCCATCTCTCAGGCCCCGACCGTGGCTGCCTTTAACTCTTTCTTCACCATTAATTCCACTCCCAATGATGCGGGTGTGTCTCGTGGAGTCACATGTGCTTTTTTCTTTTCTTCTTCTTCTTGCTCCTCTTCCTCTTCCTCCTCCTCCTCCTCCTCTTCCTTCTTTCTTCTTTTTCCTTCTTTTTTTGTTTTTCAAAACAAAGTAAAGTCCTAACTGTCCTGGCTTATAGACCAGGCTGGCCTCGAACTCACAGATCCACCTGCCTCTGCCTCCCAAGTGCTGGGATTAAAGGTGTGCGCCACCATCACCCCACTCATATGTGTTTCTTATTCTGGGGGTTCATTGAGCATTTTGGCTCTCTGAGACAATAGTTTTCATTTCAATAAGAATTTTCCTCCTTCTTCCTTTTTTTTTTTCTTTTTTGACAGGGTCCCACTGTAGCTCTGGCTTTCCTGGAAAGCTCACTGTGTAGACCAGGCTTGCCTCAAACTCACAGAGATCTGCCTGCTTCTGCCTCTGCTGGGATTAAAGTTGTATGCCACCATGCTCAGGTTCCTTGGGAATATTTGCAGAGTACATTACTTTTTTCTGCCTCCTCTATTAACTTCCAAGAACGGTACTTACCCTCATAGGCTGCCTGGAGTTGCCCGCAACTGTTATATTAACTTCCAAGAACGGTACTTACCCTCATAGGCTGCCTGGAGTTGCCCGCAACTGTTATATTAACTTCCAAGAACGGTACTTACCCTCATAGGCTGCCTGGAGTTGCCCGCAGCTGTTAACTGGTACCTTTCTATCCTCTTCCTCATGGGCTTCATTTTCCATTGTTTCTGTGTTTGTGTCTTCAAGTTCTCTGCTTGCTTCTGCAAGTCCAGTCTTCATTAATCCAACCCACTGTAGTCTTCGCCTCATGGCGCTGGTTCAGTTCAGCTTAGGTCTTTAATACATCTTTATGTCTCTGCTTGACACATGTTCAGTTTTCCCTCGAGCTTCTGGAATGTCTGGTACACAGTCACAATACTGTTTTGTTTTTGTTTTTGTTTTTTATTTCATCATCTGCTAATTCTACTTTCCAAGTCTTTGGGAATCAGTTCCAGTGGTTGGGTTTTCTCTTCATTTGGGGCTGTGTACACCTGCTTTCTTGCACGATTAGTAAATCTTTTCCCACTGAGACTTCTTGATTATTCATTTCAGTGAAGATCCAGTCTCTCAGGTGAGAGCTTTTCTGTCTTTAGTTCTGTTTGCGTTCCAGACTGATCCTCTGAGCTTCTCTAGGGTTTTGGTACTGCTGCTCTGGACTGATCAGCTGAATCCACCCGGAGAGCCCTGTAAATCTCCACAGCCCTCCAAAAGACTTTTTCCTCTTGCAAATGAAGTCACCTTGGCCTCCTTGCTCTGGGTTCTGTATTCTCAAGTCCAGGACACAGATGAGCTTGGTTTGGCTTCCCCTGCGACTTGCAGATGCTCTCTGTACCGCAGGTTGTATCACTGTAGATGTCACCATGGTTGTTTGGGATCGCAGAGATCTGTCTCACTGCTGGTCGTCTAACAGCTCGAGGACCACGGCCTCGTGTATTTCATTGGCTTTCTGCTATTCCGCCACACACATAGAGGGGCACATTTAGATTCTACTCTTCTATCTTGATTGGAGGTAGAAGCTGTCCTTTCGGACGGCCCAAGTAGCTCTCTGAGGATTACCATGGAGAAGCCTGGCTAAGACGTGGTTTACATGAGTAATGTGAAGAATGACTGACAGAACATACGCAGAGAGTTGGGAGGGTCCCAACCCCGGGCAAATGTTCGGTGGACGCTGATGATGTATTAGGGTGCTTTTGCTGTGGTTACAGGTGACCTCTACATCCCAGTGCTTACAATAACATTCCAAGTGGCTGCATCTGCCAGCCTGTGGGTCTGAACTCTGGAAAACTCTGCATCGTTTGCCCCGAGCCCCAGGATATCTCAGGACTAAGGCTGATCGTAGCATGAGACAGGGCATGAAGCCAGAGAAGGAGAAGCCGTGGAAATTGACCTCATGGTTTTGCCCTGATGTTGTGTCCTTTCTTATGTCACTGCCTAAAGTAGGCTACATGTAGTCATGAAAATCTGTGGGAGTCTGCTGTACTCCACCCAGAGAGTCCTGGAAGAAAAAGGATGTACATCCAAAGGAAATGAAATAGTACCCGCTACCACAGCCCATGTCCTTGCTATCAACAGATGCTTCTCCCCTACACATTCTTTTAGTTTGTTTGTTTGTTTGGTTTTTCAAGACAGCGTTTCTTTGTGTAACCACTCTGGCTCTCCTGGAACTAGCTCTGTAGACCAGGCTGGCCTCGAACTCACAGAGATCTGCCTGCTCTGCCTGCTCTGCCTCCCAAGTGCTGGGATTAAAGGTGTGTACCACCACTGCCCAGCTCCCTATACATTTTTTGAAAATAGCCGTTCTTCATTCTGAGTAGTAGAGCAAACACATCTCTGTCCACTGGGCTTCCCTTAGTCTCCAGCATATAGCAATCAGCCCTGTACCTGGTCTGTTATTGGCCAAGGGTCTCCGTGGACCTATGCTGCAGGAGGAAGACGATTCACCTATAATGGGTCTGAAAGGCTACCCCAAAGGGTGGGTAATGGAAGTGCAGCTTGAGGAAGATAGCATCTGTGGTCTGAGCATGGCGAGAAGACAGAGCTAGGTTATTTAGCTTTCACTGAAACAATTTTCACCCCGCGTACCTGAGCCTTTACTCCTTAACATGGGTATAGAGAAGGGCTTGGGGTCAAAGCTCCTGTTTTGCACCTAAGAAAATCAGCCCACCCCGGGAGAACACCAGGGCCTTCCTCTGTCATTCAGCAATCCTCTACCTCCTCCAGCTTGAAAGGCTCTGCTCTACACTCAATTCTTAGAACCTTGCTTTGGATGGCATTTCACTTGGCAGTGAATTACAGGCTGTCTTGTAACAGGTCTTCTGTTATATTATTTAACTGCCATGTGGCTTGACGATGAAGGAACTCAGATTTTCCAAGTGCTTGCTCTGTGCCAGGCCTCTAACATGAATAGCAATTTTAAAGCTCAAGATGGCAGGGGTACCAGCGGCTCTATTTCTGCATAGGCTTGGAGAGAGGGGCTAAGTGGTTGTTTAAGGCCCCAGGATAGTAAATGGTGGAGCTGGAATTTACCTCAGTTCTGGTGGCTTGGCATTGTGATTGAGGGCATTTTTAGTTCTTGGAAAGCAGGAACCAATGATTCTTATCCTTTTTATTTTTATATCATTAACAGAATCCAATAAGAAGACTGGGAACTGCGGGTATCTAAAAACACTTGTTAATTTTTCTTTAGGAAGAGAGAAGCTGGTGGCTTAATGTTCCCTGAGTCCTGAAAAGTATGCTGAGCATGAGATTGGGGGAAAAGTATAGTTTTTCTTGGCTCTTGTTCTTTGCTGATCTAATCCTCAGCTGGCTGATGGATATTAGACAGACGTCACCACGGAGTGAAGAAATACATGGGCAGACAGGGTTTGATTTGGAACTCTGTGAAGTCACAACAGGACATTTATGCAGATAGAAGGACCTGAGGTTGGATTTCAGTTCATGTATGTGTTTTGTGTGTGTGCATGTACACAGATACACACACACACACACACACACACAGAGAGAGAGAGAGAGAGAGAGAGAGAGAGAGAGAGAGAGAGAGAGAGAGAGAAATATATCTAACTCTGAAGTCTTGAGTGTAGCCTGGACATCCTGGACAGCACTGCCTTGATGAGAGGAAGTTAGGTCATACCCTCAGTGAGGAAGGTTAGAGTTGAAAACATGAGGAGTTAATATCAGGGAAGGTATTCCATCCATATACGGAAAGTCATCCGCACTACACTATCTGCTCTATGGCCGTCTGAGGCCTCTTTTCGCCAGCTATTTACCTTGATACAGTCAATGTTTTATCTACTTCATTGAATTATCCTTCCTGTCCTTGACATTATCCTTCATTCTCTCAGAAACAAAACAAAACAAAACAAAACAAAACAAAACAAAAACCCAAAAGTGAAGCGAGCTAAGATGAAAACTGCAGTTCCCGTGGCCTCTGCTAACAGGATCTGTGAATGTATAATGGTCAGTTAAAAGAACACAGGCTATATTGGCCAAAACTACCCGTTAGAGGTAAATTTGGAGAAATCATTTGAGCAACAGCATACACTAGCTCATGTGCTTTCTCCTGGAGCCATAGTGGCCCATGCGAGGCTCAGAGAGGTGAACAATTTGTCCAAGGCCAAACATCTACTACTCTCCAACTACTGAAGGGTGCACATTTGAAGTATGTTACCCATGAGGCAGAGCAGAGATAGGTGAGTTTACAGAGTCTGGATGGACTTAGCTGGATTCAGGTCTCTGGTCAGTCTCCTGGGCCAGGCACTTTCCCTGCAGCTTGGGAGGCTCTTCTCTCCCTCTACTCCCCCTTTTCTCCTCCTTTCTCCCCGTCTTCTCATTCCTCCAGCATTCTCCAGACAGTATCCAGTGGGATGTGGCCAGTACTCCCGGCTAGCCACTGAAAAACCTCCCCATCTTTTATATTAATAGAAAAATAACTTTCCATTCCATCCGATAGCAAGCCATTGAACCTCAGGAGACAAATCCTGAGAGGTCTCAGCCAACCCTGCCCACACTTCCCTTCGCCAGTGATTGATCTAAGAGCAGACAACGGCCAGTGAAATTGTCAATGAAATTGAAGAGGAAGTCTCCTGAGGCCTCCAGAGGAAGGTTTTTCTCCATGGAAAAAGGAGAGGGGAACGCTCCACTTATTCATGTCCTTTCCTTCCAATGTGAGACTTTACCTTGAAACAATATGATGATTGAAGGCTGGGAGACTTAGAGATGCCAGTTCAGTATCCTGATTGCATTGAGCCAAAGTCAACCACGGCTATATTGTCTTCACACCTGCGTACTGGCTCTCCTTGCACTAAGGATATGTCAAGAGACATCAGTGACTTTCATCTTTATAGAGTTTAGACACTAGGAGGGAGAGTTAGACGTTCAGCATCACATAAGGCGAAAACACAAGAGGGTGACAAGCGTTGTAAGAACAGAGAAGACTGAGGGAGACTGTAAATACTGGAGCGTCTTAGAGAAGGTGACATTGAAGCAAACTCCTAAAGGAGATCAGCCAGTGGACCACTGGGTAGGGGGGCATAAGGTGGGGCTCGAGGGGCTAAGGCGAGGCCCTGCTTTGGGACTATGCCAGTGTGTTTGCCAGTGAGGAGACAGCATGGCTGGCCCTCCACTGGACCGCTGAGCCACACAGCAGGGTGGGAACAAAGCCATGCTGCTGCTACAAGTGGGATTCCTGGTGCCATGAGCTCTTACAGCGCAAGAAGCAATTCCACAGCTTTTCCGCCTCGGCCATTAACAAGGGACTGATCTGCTGATTGATGTCAACGGATTCCGGATCATTGCTAATGCATGATCAAGTCACGTAGCCGCTGTGTAGAAAATCAAAAACAAAAATGTCCTCACTTGGCTTCCCACTGAATGAAATGCATACTTCCCGACTCAGCATAAAGATTCTCCGTGAATGAATGAATGCCCAGTCCTTGACGTCATGCCTTCTCTTGATTCTCTTGAGTCCCAGATAGAGAGACGGTCCTGCCTGTAAACGAACAGAATTTGGTTTTAAAGAAGGCTTGGCATGTTTATTTTAAATAGGACTCCGAGGTTAAGGGTCATTGCCATCGCTCTCATACTTCGCTGGCGGGAATGCAGCTTAGTGGTGCGGATGGGAGAGAAACGCACATCTAACAAATCGTCATCAGCATTCACCCTTCAAAACAGGTCATCCTTTCGAAAGACAGGTACCCCAGAGATAATGCGCCTCCAATGGTGTGAAGACATGATTGCACGCCATTGTTATTGTGGCCTTCTTTATTACTGCAATGTTGAGAAACTACCCAAAATGCTAGGACTTTAGTTGAATGAACTGAAACACATCCAGACAACAAAGCATGATCCGGCTATAAAAGAAGAACTCAGGAGAGCTTGGATCAAACATTATCAGGAGGAAAAGATTACAAGAGCGTGCCACCTTTAAGCAAAAATGAAGGTTCAATAAGAGAGTATCCATGTAGCCACTCTTTTACGTAACACGAAGGAAGGGGCTGGAGAGATAGCTCCGTGATTCAGAGTGCACACTGCTCTTGCAGAGGACCTGAATCTGGTTCCTATCACTTACATAGGATGCTTACGACTGCCTTGTAACTCCAGCTCCAGGGATCCTAACGCCCTCTTCTGGTCCCTACAGGCACCTGCAGTCTCCTGCCCTCACCTCCCGTCTCCATACATGTAATCAGAAAGAACAGGAAACATATTTTTTTTAAAAGCAATATAGCAAAAATAAGTGCAAACAATTGATGCTGATTACTTACCCAGGTCAACAGGCATAAATTAAGAAAGGGTAGAATGGAGATGATTGTTTACTTGAACTTAACATTTTATATCATTTTGGAAGTGGGCTAGTATTTAATATTTTTAAATTAACTCTAGATATTGGAGACAATAAAATGGAGTAAAAAAACTAATTGTACTTCAAAAGAACAAACACAGTGAAGTATAAAAAGAACTAATTTCAGTTAAAAAAATTATAAAAAGTTTTTGGGTTTTAATGAACTTGTAAACAAGTTCTATCAAAAAATCTATTTTAGCCGGGCTGTGATGGCGCATGCCTTTAATCCTAGCACTCAAGAGGCAGAGGCAAGCAGATCTCTATGAGTTCAAGGCCAACCTGGTCTACAGAACTAGTTCCAGGACAGGCTCCAAAGATACAGGGAAAACCTATCTCAAAAAAAAAAAATTAAAATTAAATTAGTATCCCCAGTAATATATGCTTACAGTGATAGTAATATACATCATCCATACAAAAATACATACATATGTACATACATGTTCTGTTGTAAGATGTTAAATAGCCTTCTGTAACAAATGTGCATATCTTTGATACAGGGTCCTATTGTATGCTCATAGATGGCCGGGAACTCACTGAGTAGCCCAGGCTATCCTCAAACTGTGTGATCATTGTACTCCAGCCTCCCCAGTGCTGGCATTGCACATGCGCCCTACATCACCACCTTCACATTCTAGAGTTAACACAGAATCCTAAGGATGTCTAATCATCACTCCGTCTTTCCTAGGCCTTCACTCTAGGTGCCCACTTACAGGGATGTGAGCAGGGCCTTCCTCCACCTCCACTGGCCTACAGACAAGAGCCCAAACATGTAAAGAATGTTTTACATGAACGATTTGCAAACTCCAGGGAGGAAAAGAAACCGTGAGAAGGCACACCTGTGAGTGCTCACAAGCACCACGAGTGTGGCTAAAGACTGGCCCTCCATTCTTCTGAAATGAGACTTCAAGTCAGTATGAACCATTTTAACGAAAAGCCACGGCGCGTGCAGTTTCTCCACCAATTTGTGTCTGTGTATCAGTCATTTAGTTAACTTTCCTACGTGAAGAAATAGAATTTTCTACAACAGAAAATGTGCTGTCTTTCACTCTCTCAGGGTTCACAATTATCAGCGACAACTTGGGGTACAGTATTGTCGGTGCTGCCCGGAGGCATGGAGACTAAAGGAAGTTCCACCCACTGGCACGTGTACATGCGAGCTAAAATCTCTCGGATCGTACAGACACAAATGCCGCTCTAGTACTCCGCTCTGCTCAGCTTCCTCTCTTCGTGCTTGGAGACAGTCGTGTTTCCTTTGGATTGGTCACCGTGCTTGCCAGCGGGTGTCTGCACCTACTGACCCTGTGCACCGGAAGAGGCTGTCCACAGTGCTTTCTGTTTTTACACTGTCTAACCAAATGTGTGATCATATTAGTGGCTCGGGATCCTGTTAAGCATGTGGGATGGCAGCCTCACATATATGACCCATAGCCCGTCATAAAGAACAGTTGGCGACACGGAAATCGCTGTAGGAAACCCCTTATGCAGAACGTACAGGAGTGGAGATCTTTCCCCTGGCTCTTGCCTCAGTTGCTTTCAGTGCATCCTTACCATGTCCGTATCAAGGCAAGCTGCTTCTCACAATGCACGTCAAAGCACGCCCTGATGGTTCCATGTCACCTTAGCCACTCTGCACAGGCTGTGCCCTGATGCTGGTGTCTCCAGCAGTGACGGTGAGGTAGTCATCTTCCCCGTACCATGCACCTGGCCTCATCTTGTTATCTATGCTCTTTGCCCAAACCAACGTCAATAAGGACCAATTTGCTACAGATATTTCCAGCTCTTTCCAGGTTTATTGTCTCTGTATTAAAATATTCCCTTCTACCGATCATCTGGCCAGCTAACCTAATTCCAGTTTCCATTGTAAATCTTTCTGAACAAAAATTGAAGCAGTCTTTAAGGGTGGTTTTAGAAGATCTGTGACTAACTCATTAGAATATTTTCCCCCTCTCCATTTCACGGTTCATCCACACCACCTTGAAGAATCTTGCACGGTTGATAAGCAGTTGTCATTGTGGATGGTAGGAGATACAACCATGAATGAACAGGGCAAGCAAACCTAACGGTGTGGCATGGAAACGTGGATACCAGAGTCTCTGGGTTTGTCAGGGGAAGTGCACCAAACAACTGATGCCCTAGGGGCAATGGACACACTCTAGCACAAAATTCCTGGTTTCTAAAAGTCGTTCTCCTCTGCTCTGAGGAGCCATGGGTCCGGGAAGAAATGGCTGATGGAAGGATGGGGATATGGCAGATACAAGATAAGCCCTGAGCATCATGTGGTAACAAATATTAGTAGCATGTATGCCATATGCCCCATGGGACCCCTGAAGGCACTGAGCACCAAATATAGGAAGTTGTGAATCCAAGCCAACTGAGCTTATTAAGAATTCATATCTGGGGGCTGAAGTACTGATATTACAGAGGAGCCAAGTCTGGTTTCCAGCACCTACATCATGCAGCTCATACTGCCTGTAACTTCTACTCCAGGGGATCCAACGTCGCTGGAATCTGCTGGTGCTGCATTCATGTGCACGTGCCCCCCATATGCATAATTTAAAATAATAAAAATAAAACTTTAAGAAGAATTTTTATCTACACAAATACGCATACACACGGAGATCAGCTTGTCCTTACTGTAGACCAGCAGCTAGTGAGTGCATAGTATTAATAAACCAGCTTTGTTATCATCCTAGTTGCAGATCCAGACAAGTGCTGCCAAGCTCTGCTGATGCTCTCCCGCAGTCTAATCTTGCCTTTCGAGATGTGGTCCCCATCATCCCATGCCACGTCCATGCTGGATCCATCCACAACTTTTGCTTTGCTCTTAGATGTCCTTTAGGATGCCATGAAGCAAGTTCTAAATTCAACTTGGAAAAAGTGTGTAAAACTCTGTAATGCTGAAAATAAATGAATTGGGGAAGGGGAATATGTATAACTGCATATTATGGAGGATCGTTTTCTTCAGCACATAAAGAGACCTCATAAGTCAATAAAAAAAATGAGCCAGGCAGTGATGGCACACACCTTTAATACCAGCACTTGGATCTCTGTGAGTTCGAGGCCAGCCTGGTCTACAGAGTGAGTTCCAGGACAGCCAGGATTGTTACATAGAGAAAACCTATCTTGAAAATAATAATAATAATAATAATAATAATAATGAGCAGGAGGAGGAGGAGGAGAAAACAATCAACATCCAAATAACAAATTCCATCATGATAAACGTGACCCATAAATAACATAGAAGTACTCAATTGTCCTCACAATTAAATATGAAACCTAAAAAAACACGCAAAACATTTGCCCACGATGTAGGTATAGATTGAAACCTTCGAGACTATGCACCATGATGAGGATCTAAAGATTCTAGCAATTTCCTGGATGTGGTTGGTACAATCGAGGCCCTTTGTGAGTCCCAGGCTCTCTTACTTCTAGAAATGAGCTCCTGTATGATATAAAATATATAGTCATTCACAGTAAGTATAATTTTCACTAATACTAAAATATTGAAAGAGTTTTTCCAATTTCACTTTTAGCAATGACGATCAGTATTTCTCATGATAGGCTATTTAATTTATTATAAGCTATGCAATTTATAATAGACTACTTGATTTATGATGGGCTATTGCTGAGCAGTCTTATATACTTATGAATTTTTATAAAATGAACAATATAACCTACAAATTGTTTTCTAATATAATAAATTTTCTATGACTAATAACATTAGAAGTAATACATTGTAGAGACACTTAACTAACTTTTTATTGATCTCAAATGCTCAGCTCCTGTTGGAATGGAAAGCTAATACATACTGTGTGCCACCACTGAGCATGCTCAGAGACTCTGATGACAATCCGCGTCTGTGGAGTGAAAAGGCCGTGCATAAGCGTGTCTTGGAGGACAGTTAGGCGATGTCTATCAAAGTTGTAAATGTTCACACTCTTCGCCAGGAAATTCTACAGAAATAAATCTATCTTAGGCATGCATTCACACAGGTGCGCAAGCATGTCTTTACAGGAGAGTTCATCTTCACAGTGTGGTTTGCAACAACAGAAAATAAACCTTAATAACTCATCAATAGGAAACTGGGTAGGGAAATCACGGCACATCCCTATACTGAGCGCTGTGTGTCATCTGGGAAACACCATGGTGGTGTAGAAGTCCTCACATGTCATCAAGGGAGAGAAACGAAACAAGACGCTGTTCGTGGGATCCCAAGCCCCTTTCCCACACAGGACAGCCTTGTTCTAAGAAGCAGAAGCTACAACACTTTTCACATGTGCTTATGAAATAGTTCTACAGTTATACACAAGAAACCTGCATGGCAGCTGTCCCTGTGATGCAGAGAACAGGGGGGAGAAGCCAGTGAGTGCTCTGTGAACTGAACGTCACAGAGTGGCATCAGAATGGCATAGTGACATTAGGAATGTCGCTATGAATGTCACTAGACTTGGCGTTCTAACCAAGACTCAGGAGGCAGAGGAGGATGAGATGGTGGAGGAGGCTGAAGGAGACGGCTCAGTGCTGAAGAGCACTTGTTCTTGCACAGGGCCCAAGTTTGGTCCCCAGTATCCACATCAGCTGTCTCACGGTCACCTGTGACTCCCGCTCCAGGAAACCTGACATCCTCTTCTGGCCTCCAAGGGCAAGTCCCCGACATAGACGTAAATAAAAATAAAAACATATTTTTAAAATATGGCAGGCAAATAATCACTGCCATAAAACCAGTGTCCATATTAGTGACAGTAAAAAAAAAAATAATAGACTTCAAGATAGAATTACTAGTGAGATAAAAGGGTCAATTAATAATTATGAAGGAGGCATTAATCAGATAGATATATAAATAATAAATACACACGTGCTTAACATCATGGCTTTAAAATTTATGGAACAAAAGTACTAAGAAAGAGAAAATATCAGCAGTTTTAAGAATACCCAAGGTTTTAGCACCACCTCTTACTGCATTTTATGAAAAAGTTATTGATTATAAATGGTCCTGGTGGAGCAAGACCTGAGGGATTGGTAATCTGGGTCAGAATGAGGAAGTTTATAAAAATGACTTCATCAAGTCTAGAATTTAACTTCTGAGGGGGGAAGATCTAATCAACACTAGTAGCAATATTGATCTGGGGATAGCTACAGAATGCCTACAGAATACATGTTTCTTCTCTTAAATTATGCAACATTATTTATTGTGTGTGTGTGTGAATGCGCACGTGTACCTCTGGGCCCCAGGGGTTTGATTCAGGTCACAAAGGCTGGGTAGCAGGTGCCTTCACCCGCTGAGCAATGTCACCCCATCCCAATGCATGCTTTTTCAGGTTTACAGAGTATGTTCATCAAGACAGGCTATAAAGGCCTTCCAATAAACTTAAATGTATTGACATCACACAGATCAACCACCCGACATTTTATTCCACCTTCAAAGAGCAGAGTGTACACTCTAAGTGGACCTGGAAAATGAAAGTAGGCCATACACTGAATCATGAGATTAATCCAATCATGTTTAAAAGAGGCTAACATAATGCAAAGTCAGATCACGTGAGAGTGACAAAATTAAACCAGAACCCACTAAGTGGAGGATGCCTGGGACATGCACTCTTTGGAAATTAAGCAGCCAACCTCTTCATAACTCACAAATAAATGAGACAGTTATAAAGAAAATTAAATTTATTTTCAGTTGAATGATAAGAAAAATAACATGGGGTGAGGAGATAGTTCAGTAGTTAAGTTACCATGGAAACAATAAACTCAGGTGTGCAAGATAAAATATAAATTAGTGAACATGAAAACAAAAATAAATATGTAAATCAACGACACACTGGGGTTTTGCTTTTTAAAAAAAGAAAAGATTGATAAAATTCTGGTCAAACTAACCAAGACAAATTATCACTCCCACAAACAAAAGAATAGGTGCTATGTTAGGGGAGGCTGTTCATTCATTCCCAGCAGCTTAGACCCAAAATAATCGCTCAGAAACTATATTAATTACAATACTGCTTAGCCTATTAGCTCTAGCTTCTTATTGGGTAGCGTTTACATTTTAAATGAACCCATTTCCATTATTTTATATTTTACCTCAAGGTTTGTGGCCTACTGGCAAGGTTCCAGCTGGTGGCTCACGTCTTTCTCCTTTGGCAGCTATACGGCACCTCTCTGACTCCGCCTACTCTCTCTAGCTGTATCTCTTGTATCTCTATATTCTGTTAAGCCATTGGCAGAAAGAAACTTCTTTATTAACCAATAAAAGCAACACATACACAGAAGGACTTTCCACACCATCCTGGGGCTTGTAAGTTTTGTTATCTTCCTGAACCTCCTGGATTTTGTCTGGGAGAGGATGTTTAATTTGGGGAAAACAGTTACACAACGTCCCTGCAGACTCATTTGTTGAAAGCTTGATCCCCACCTGTGGAGCTATTAAATAGGAAGGTGCTAGAAATTTGGGGAGGTGGAGCCTGGCACTTCCTTGGGGGCCATATATTACACTGGGCCATGTCTGTCTGCCTGTTTGTGTTTAGCGGCCGTGAGGCGCTGGTCTGCCATAGCCTTCCACTATGATGGAAGGTCCCACAAGCCCTACAGGCCTAAAACAATAGAGACAGAAATGCTGGGCTGAGAGTTTTGAAACTGTAAACCAAAATAAATCTTCCTTCCTTTAAAATGTTCTTCTCAGGTGATGATCACAGCTGTGAAAGACTAACACAAGACCCCATGTCCAACTTGATGCATTTGGTGACTCAGTGGGCCCAACTTCATCAGCAGGAAGCATGTATTTGAATTCTGAGTTAAAAATATTTCCACAGAAGATATCCAGTTCCAGATGGTTACAGTTGTGTTTTCTACTAAACCTTTAAGGAGGAAATAAAGCCAGCTCTATATAGACTCTTCCAGAAAACAGAAAAAGAAGGACGACCTTCCAATTCACTGTGAAAGTCAGAGACACAGTAAGAAAAAAAAAAACCACAGACTGTGGTGAACACAAATGCAAATATCCTTTGTAAAATCTGCAGATCAGGGACTCTGTGGTTAAGAGCACTTGTTGCTCTTGGGAGGACCCAGATTCTGTTCCCAGCATGCACATGACAACTCACAACTGTCTACAACTCTAGTTCCAGAGGCTCCAATGCTCTCTTCTGGTCTCTGTAGTCACCAGGCACTCACGTGGTACACAGACACACATGTAGGCAAAGCATTCACATATATAAAATTAAAATCATTTTTTTAAATTAGCAAACTTGATCCTACAGTAGATATTAAGAGATAGCAATACAGTATGACCAGGTAAGATTTATGCTGGAAATATAAGATCGAGTCAACATTCAGAAAACAGCCAATGTAACTCAGGAAACCAACATGCAAAACAGAACTCTGATGATCTCAAACCACAAAGAAAATCATTAATAAAATTCATTTCCCACTTGCAATTTTTGAAGACCTCTCAGAAAACCAAGAATAAAAATAACCCAAAGCAAAATTCTCCATCTGATAAATGACACCTGCTAGGAAACCACAAACTCACCCATAGCATTGATGAAAGACTGAAGGCTCCCTTCAGAGATTGGGGAGAGCAACGAACGCTCGGTCTTGGCACACCCATTCAGTACCACACGGGAGATGCTTCCAGGTGCAATCAGACCGTGTGTGTGTGTGTGTGTGTGTGTGTGTGTGTGTGTGTGTACGTTTGTGTATATTGTGTGATGTGTGTTTATGTCTGCACGTGTGTGTATTGTATGTGTGTGTGCTTCCTTTACACTCCGTCTCCAAGGTTCTCGTCACTCCTCTTTCTTGCCTGTGATCACCTCCTTTCCTCCTCCTCACTTTGGCCTGTTCTCTTCTTGGCCGTCTTCTGCTCTCTTGACCAGAGTTGTCCCATGCTTCCCTTCTCCACTGAGGAGATCCCTGAAGCACCTCGGCACAGGAGGAATAAAGGAAGCATGGAGAATACCAGGCTATAGTCTATATCTAAACATCTCACTAAGGCTTAAAATCACCTTGAATGATAGAATAGCGGTGCACCCACTTTCCAGGGAAGAAGACTGAGGTCAGGTGGGCCTGCTACACTGAGACACACAGCCCACCCATCAGCAACTACACTCCACCCCAGCATGCTGCGTGTTTAACAGGAGGCTGGTGTCTGCTGAGGTGAGCAGAGGCTTGGGAGCCAGACAAACCTGGGCCTGAGTCAGCGGCTGCCATCTGCCACCTGTATGATTGTGGCAAATTCACTTGCCGTCTCTGAGTTCCCACTTCCTGTTCTTTGCTGTGGAAGAAGCTGCTGGCCACACAGAACTGTCGATGACAATCAGATGTACAAATCTGCCTCAATCTTCCACAAAGCGCTTATCTGATTTCTTTCCCAGCGAAGGTGAATTTGCTTAGGGATTTTTTTTTTTTGTGTGTGTCTTGTCTGAAGTTGAAACATTAATGCCTGAGTGTTTAAAGTCTTATTTATGCAGGGAAATACACACGGAAACCGCCGCTCGCAGTATTTAAGACCATTCTCTTCCCTCACTCGTTTCTACTTCCCTTCCTCCCCGCATCTTCCTTGTCCCCTGTACATACCCATCCCACCCCACAAGTATTCCCTGTGCAGAGCCCAATCCTGTTACTGCAAGAGTCAAGAAACTTCCTTAAAGCATAGCCCTAATCGCAATGTATAGCTGCTGCCTAGCAAGGACACAGACTAGCTGCAAGGAGACAGCATGAACTGTATATGCAGTGGGGGTCCTAACACACATAGGATTTTGTCTGGTCAGTCCCCAGACATGGTTAGAACTGCCCTGTAAGCAAACATTGCCAAGATCTGAGCTCAGCAGCAAGGATCAAGGGAGGGAGAGTCCAGGCCACCGTGGCAAACCCTCTGTCCCCCACATCCCTTTCCATGCTGGTCCATCTGGGTTTGGCTCTGAGGCAGAGAGAGCCACAGGCATAGGCAAAGCCCAGGCATCCTGGACATTACTTAGAAGGAGGCCCTGTACAGCACCCAGGCTGGCAGTGGAGGAGCAGGCTAAGCTCATGTGGCAGCTGGCCTCGGCTTGCTGGACAGATGGCGGACAAAAGGTATACACAAAGGAGATAAGTCACAGAGCCCAGTCCCCGCAGGGAGTCCTGCCCTGCTGGCCTCAGAGGCACACTATACCCCGGAAACAATGGCACACAGAAGGGAGGAGAAATGGCCATTCGTGGGAAAATCCAATTTCTCCATTTAATTGCCACAGTCCAATTCTGCCCCCCTCCTTATAGATGTGGAAAGTGGGGCTCAGAAATGCTCAGCATGCTCAGGATTTCAAGCAGGAGGTCTGCTCCCCAAACTCTACATGTTTGATCTACTTCATGAGATTATTTCTAGATGGCAAATAGTAAGCTCATGGCTTCTTGTAAACAATTTAGGTCCAAAGAAAGGCAAAATGCTCTGAGTGGTGGTGGTGCACACCTTTAATCCCACCACTCTTAGGAGGCAGAGGCAGGCGGATCTCTGTGAGTTCGAGGCCAGCCTGGTCTACAGAGCTCGTTCCAGGACAGGCTCTAAAACTACAGACAAACCCTGTCTTGAAAGAAAAAAAAAAAGAGGTAAAATGCTAAAATTCCTTACCCTGTGATATTCAAAGTGGCATGAATGAAGCCAGCTGCCACACCACTTGCCTAGACCCATAATCTAGAACATCATAACAGAAATATGTTTTAAGATGTTTAAAAATAATTTTTTTAAAGAGTTTTGATCAAGAATACTTAGATTGAAGTGCAGCCGATCTGCCAGGTCCACTGGCTGAATTCTGCAAAAACCTCATGGTGGCTGACTCAGTGTCCATGTAGTAGAATACATTGGCCTTCTAATTTTGTTGTTGTAATTATAATTGCCAGTTCTAGGGCTCCCTGCCACCAGTGGCGGAGAAGACGGTGATATACCATGGATGTTAGAATGAACACGTGTGTACGCTTCAGGGGATCCTGAAGTCTAAGGTTGGCATCTACAAAAGGGACTGGACACAAGCCCACGAGACACACACACACACACACACACACACACACACACAGAGAGAGAGAGAGAGAGAGAGAGAGAGAGAGAGAGAGAGAGAGAGAAGGATAACAGCTCCCATCATCACAGGGTCACAGGCTTGACTGACAGGAGCTTGACGGATCCCCCTGAGACCTCTGGTAAGCAGCAGCATCTTCACCTACAGCCAAGGTTGGGAGACAAGTGGTAAAGAGATGGAGGGGCATCTCCTGTCCTTTTTGTCAAGGATCAAGACCTCTCCCTACCCCACTGCCCCTTTGGTAGCATTAGCAGGTTATGTCACCTGCCCCACTGAGAGCCTGCTGTGGGTCAAGGGAAGCTGCCTAGCTGGGGGGTTGGGGGGTGGATGGCTGACCAAGCTACCCCCTCACAGTATTAAATCCCCGAATCCCAGGGATAGGTTCAGAGAGTCCACACTGACCCAAGTCAGCCAGGAAAAAAAGAGTATCTGGAGCAGCTGCTGGCTCACTGGGAACAGAGAGCCCCGAAAACATAAAAATGACAGAGGGGTAGCTGGCCTTCAGAGGTTCGGCTTCCTGATGAAGAACCTCACAAAGTAGGGGTGAGAGATCAATGGGTTCAGTGAGGGTTCAGCAACCCAGTTTTGGGTAAGCCCACCAGCTTTCTTTTTCCTCAATTTTCCCCAAAACATCTTGTGTTCTTTGTGACCTCAAGTGAGGTGGGAGGGCTAATCACGTTGCTCAATTGTGACCCTTTATCATTAGGCCCAGGAAGGCCTCGGAGGGGCTGAGCACAGTGTGTAAGCTGCTGCCCCCCACCCCAGCAGGAGGCTATGCCCCTCATTTCCTGGTGCTTGGGAGCTTCCACAGGGTTCTACCTCTCGATAAAGAGCTGTAGGCGACCGGTGCCTGCTGAGAGACGGAAGAGCAGTTTCCTCAGGGGCAGCGCCCACAGAGGTGTTATCAGTCCAGCACGGTCAGTCCTGAAAACGTGTTCATGTGGGGAACACTAAATGGACACCATAGGTTGTATGTTCATATAACAGTAACAAAGACAGCATCAATTTGGAGCTTGAAGAGGGGCATGCAAAGGATTTCGGGGGCTCGGGGAGGTGTAGATGCAGCATTCATGTGAAGGTCTCAATAAAATAGTAGAACTTGGATACATCTATATTAAAAAGTGAGAGCATTAGACGATATCATTATTGTATTCCAGATCATGGAGGTCTATTAGTTATCTCCTGTCCAGCCCACCTTCAGGTTTCCCCCTTTGTCTTGACCGTCTTTCCCAAATCAGCCTCTAATTATTCTCCTTCTCTTGCATGTGGCTTAGATGTCCCCAGTGCCCCCCACAACTACCTTAACCTCCATCAGCATCCCCTCTACTTCTTACCCCAGCCCGTCTATAAACTATGTAAACAGACCCATTTCCCTGCGGATGCTCAGCCCCTAGGCCCTGAAGGATTGTATCCCCATACTGTTTCTGAGTATGTTCTTTCATCCCTGTGGGGAAGATGCCTGGGGGGCTGAGTCTCTATCAGGTTAAAACACTCTTTGGAGGAGGTTTTCCCTGGGGTGTTGTGTGTTTTCTATGGCTACTCACCTAGAAGTGTGGGACACTAGACAGTGCATTTTCGTCAGTGTTAGCTCTGATCAAAGCCGGAAAGCTTTTCCGCCATTGGATGGCCTCACCTTTCACCCCGATGCTTCAGGACATGAATGGCTGTGGCTTAGGTCCCTGATGCCAATAGGGCTTGCAAAAAGTGGGGAGCCAGAGAGTTCTGATTCAAACAATTACCTGCTACGATTATTCAATAAAGATAAAATGAACTTCAATTATTTGATTACTTTGATATATAGTCTACCCAATAAGGGCAGAATAAATATTTCTACTTGATTCTTTCATTTACCTTCTCTCAGAGCATTGACCTTTCAACCTTAAACAAGAAAATACAATAAGAGTTCACTGTCATCTAAAACATTAAAACTGCTGGGCAGTGGCGGCGCACACCTTTAATCCCCGCACTCAGGAGGCAGAGGGAGGTGGATCTCTGTGAGTTCGAGGCCAGCCTGGTCTACAAGAGCTAGTTCCAGGATTGGTGCCATAGCTGCTGAGAAACCCTGTCTCGAAAAACAAAACAAAACAAACAAACAATAAAAACTGGAGGTCTGAGGAGATGACGGCCCAGTCAGTAAGTGCTTGTTGAACTTGTTGAGGACCCAAGTTCAGATCTTCAATACCCACGTAAAACGTCCTGTTTGTCCATGTACACCTGTAATCTCAGTGCGGGGGAGGCAACAGGAGGATCCCCATGCTCGTGGCCAGTCAATCAATCTGAATCAGAAATCCCCAGGTTTATGAAAGACCCCACTTCAAAAACTAAGGTAGAAAACAATGAAGACACATGAAGCTAAATTCTGGCCTCCATATGCATGTGTATGCACACATGCACATACATGCATACATATACGTGACATACACACACTGCATATGAAACAAGCTAAAAATAAAATGTATTAAAACTATGTTTCAAAAAAAACTATGTTTCCACATATTTTGATCACAATTGATTATGATGTACAAGTCATCTTATCTTTGGCCATGGGAAGGGTTGGCCTTTCATTTGGGCTCTGTGTCCCTTCTCCTAGGTCTGGTTTTGTGGTAACTTCTGTGCCCTCTGGATGTGAGCTATCTCAGACTTATCTTGTATAGATTCTGCGCCGGCCCTGTTTCCCCTGGTGGCTTGAGGGAGAGAAGTCCCTTGTGGACTCGAAGGGGCCGAGAAGCCTACACCAGTCACCAGTCAGAGCCTTGCTTGTGTAGGGAGGCAGATGCTGCAAGGGGCTCGACTATGCACAACAGTTTGGCCTCTGGCTGGCCCTGCCGGAAAGGATCGTGGAGAAGAGCCCAGAAAAACCAAACCCAGCTGTCTCTGAATCCTTCCCGCAGAGGCGGGGGCCAAGAGCTGACAGGTGTGAGGCGGGGTGTTTTCCTAGACACCCGCTTCCTCTGCTCACGGAGCTGGGAGTGGGACAGTGCGCGGGGGTTTCCTCCTTACACAGGGACCAGCGCTGCTATTGTTCAGTGAGTAACTGGGCAGGAGGAGGAGAACGGCGACTTGGGGCTTTGGCAGAGCCTTTGTGAACACTTTTTTTTTTTTTTGGTTTTTCGAGACAGGGTTTCCGCTGTGGCTTTGGAGCCTTTCCTGGAACTAGCTCTGTAGCCCAGGCTGGTCTCGAACTCACAGAGATCCGCCTGCCTCTGCCTCCCGAGTGCTGGGATTAAAGGCGTGCGCCACCATCGCCCGGCTGAACACTTTTTTCTTTAAAGTTCATGGTGACTCCAGAAGGTAAGTTCTATTTCTGTCCTCTGAGAACAGATACGGAAGCCCAGATGCTGTCATGTGGCTCAAATCAGCACGCAATTCGGTAGAGAGGCCACAATAAGACGTTACGTCTCTTGAGCGGCACTGCCTTTGTTCTTTGGAAGGCCATCAGCACTCCACATCTGGGGAGGGCGATATTTCTACGTTATCGCCACTCTGAGCAAGTCGCTGAGTTCACTAAATGCCACACCAACGTCTTGTCTTCCTTTCTGAATCACTCCTGATTTTGTCTATAGAACAATGCAGCGAAAAGACGGCATTCCCAGCCTCTTGTGAGGGAGATAGGGCGAAAGGATGAAGGGCAGCTGTTGGATTGGGCTTCTGCACAAGCCCCTTCGAAGGGGATAGACAGCTGCAAGGTACCCCATCGCCCTCCTGCCATTCCGAGCTTCCTGCATAGCCTGTGATTGTGAAGACCAGCGCTCCCGTGTCATCTTGGACCCAGCCTGGAAAATGAAAGCCTGACGTTAAAGATAAGGGAACAGAGGCCTAGGAGGAGGCTGGGTCCCTGGCGACTGCCGGAATTGCCATGCCAGCTGCAATCGCTTTTCTCTGAATTTCATTTATGAGAAAGAGAAACAGACCTCTGTCTCATTTGAGCCATTTATTAGGGTACTTTGCTGCAGGGTTATAGATAAGCATCAGACGCAGAAGGGTTTGGCAGGCGGACTGCTGGCTAGCCTGCGTGGAGCTCTGGTTGGATCCCCAGCACCACAGAAAGCAGAGCTTTGGAGGTGGAGAGAGGAAGTTCACAAGTTGAAGGTCATCTTGTACTATGTAGAGAGTTTGAGGCCAGCCTGGGACACGTGAAGTCTCGTCTGGGGCAAGGGAAGGACAAAAGGAAAAATCAAGAGCAAGAGAGAATCTAGACCCTTGGCGATCCCTTAGCTCACAGACTTCCAGCCTTGCTTCCTGGTAAAATTCCCCCTTACATGAAAAAGATTTTGTGGAGTCCTCCTTATCATCTTGAAATAAAATTACAGTATACCCAAATCCACACGCAAATGTCCCTCAACTTAAAATGGGGTTACATTTTGATAAATCCACCATACCCAGAAAATTCCATAGGTGGAAAATGCATTTAACATACCCAGCGTAGGCCGGGCGGTGGTGGCGCACACCTTTAATCCCAGCACTCGGGAGGCAGAGGCAGGCGGATCTCTGTGAGTTCGAGGCCAGCCTGGTCTACAGAGCTAGTTCCAGGACAGGCTCCAAAGCCACAGAGAAACCCTGTCTCGAAAAAAAAACAAAAAAAAAACCAAAAAAACAAAAAACAACAACAACAAAAAAAAAAAAACAAAAAAACATACCCAGCGTAACGAACATCACAGCACCCAGCACCCAGCACACTGTGAAACAGTTCACTCTTGGGGTGGATGGGCTGTGGCTCCCTGCTGCTTCCAAAACAGCAGGAGACCTCCACACCACTTCCTGTCTAGCTGCAGAAAGAACCAAAATGCAAAATTTGCAATGTTGTTTCTGTTGAATAGGTGTCGCTTTTGCACCAGTGTCAAAAACCCCAGGTCTTGGGCGGGAAAGATGGCTTAGAAGTTAAGAGCACAGGCTGTTCTTCTAGAGGCCCTGAGTTCAATCCCCAGCAACCACATAGTGGCTCACAACCATCTGTAATGGGATCTGGCGCCCTCTTCTGGCAGGCAGGCATACATACAGAACACTGTGTATACAATAAATAAATAAATAAGTCTTAAAACAAACCCCCAAATCTTGTCAGGAGTGGTAGTGCACGTCCTAGCACCCAGAAGACTGAGGCAGGAGGGTCACAGTTCAAGGTCATCAGGGATGACATAGTGAATTCGAGGTTAGTCTGGGCTGTAGAGCAAGTCTGAGCTCAACTTGAACTATATACTAAGTTTCAAACCAAACTGTGTTACACAGTGAGACCTTATCTCAAAACTAACAACAATTAAAAAGATAGATCATGATATTGTTAAGCTAGGGCACATCTGTAATACATAACTGTACCCACCATACAGGAGAAATACAAAAGAGTGTCTTGTACTGATGTGTTGTTCTTCAGTATGTGAGTGGTTGGGTACAGCTGGACTAGCTGCCCAAGTGTGGCGGTCAGATACCGGTCCTCATAGGCAGACTCACCTCATGTAGGGCTCTGCCAGTTCAAGGGTGAGCTATTTTACAATCAGATATAGACCTGGTACTGCCATAGGTTTTGTGACTTTCTGAAATGGCAAATGTCCTTCCAGAAACTTCCAATCTAATAAGACAAACGCCTTACGTATTAGAAACTCACAGAAATATCTTGCGTTTATAGAGAGTGGCAAGACCAAGTGTTCCATCCAGGTGGGTTTCTTAGGGGACACTAAAAACTCCTGCTGGGCACAAGGCAGGACAGCACTGCTGTGTCCTTGCTGAATTCCACTGGCGGGAGGCAGCTCTCTGAAGTCACTCATCTCTGCAGCCTGCAGAACAAGCTCAACAAGAGGTGTGCCTTCTCCTTCCGGACGCCTTTTGACCTGGATCCCAGCAGTGGCTCCAGGATCTCATCATCTCCATATGTGGGATGAGAAAGACGGTGACCCTGGGAAATTGCTGGTGTGTAAACAGCTGTGTTCTGCGATGCTTAACAACTTGAATCCCAGATCTCTAAAAAGACCTAGCACAGAGTAAGGACCATCGTCATTAACACGATGTCTGTTTTTATCCTGAAACACGCAGCCTATGCTACCCACTGCTAACCAACGCACAGATACTGTCAAATTACAGCCTAATGGAGCTTTTCTGGGGGAAGATGCCTGACTTTGAGGCATATGTGCACCAGCAACTGCTCAGCCGAGACATGGTATGGGGGGGGGGGACAGGCTCCACATGAAGTCACGCAGCCAGCTCTTAATTCAGGGCCCCAGGAGCACAGGCTTGAGAGGAAGCAGCAAGCGCAACAACCGTACCATTTCTCTCAAAGCTCTGACAGCCCACCCTCCTCTGTCTTCTTTTTTCTCTTCTTTTCTTTCTTCCTTCCATCTGTTCTTTCTTTTTAAAATAGGTTTCCTCTGTGTTACTCTGCTGTCCTGGAACTCTGCAGACCAGGCTGACCTCAAAATCAGAGACTGGCCTGCCCCTGCTAGGATTAAAGGTGTGTGCCACCACACCCAATTCATCCTCCACTTTCAGAGTGGCCTTGGCCCTGCAGAAGTTTCTGCAGGTGAATTTATACATCATGGTTTTACTCCCCTATCCATAGACACCAAATGAGTACTCAGTTAACTGACTTAAATAGTTTCTCATTGTTTTCATACATATTTTTCATTTTCCAATCAAGAAAAATACTTTCTTTACCCAGCTCTCTCCTTTCCGAAGCCAGTTTTGTCTTGTTTCTCGAAACAACAAAGATGGGGGCCAGAAGGTTCTCTAAGCACGTAAAGATGGTTTGGTGTTTGAGGAAGCTGCCTCCAGCTCTTTCCTTCAGCTGGGACCATGAAGGGTGCAGTACTTGATGGGCCTTTCCTCTGTGCATCAGGCCTTTGCTTATCAAGCTTTATACTCCGAACAGCCCTGTGTGTTATGTTCCATCATTTAGTTTTATAGTTGTTGCGAAGAAAGAATATAACTTACTCAAGTTTCCAGGGTGGGTGACACTCTTGGTTTGAAGGCCTGTTGGGATGGGAAAATCATGTGATCCTCTTGGATGACCTACTGGTAGGTCATTGGTTGTTGAATGACTTTGTCCCCCTCCTCATTTCACGTAGGGCACAGGAGTGCACTGCCTTATTGAATATTGTAGTTTGTGGGTGCCATGGGCCGGACTTCTTGTTCTTGGTATCTGTCTCATTTCCCATATATGGAACTCTAGGAGCACAATGTAAATCTGGACTCTGCCTCAAGGCCTTTCTAGACTAGCTCGCTGGCCAGAACCAGCTCTCTGGGGTATAGTGCGGCTCTCTCCTGGATATAGGCAGCTCTCCCTGGGGTACAGTGTGGCTCTCTCCAGGGTATAGGGTGGCTCTCTCCTAGGGTACAGTGTGGCTGTCTCTGGGGTATAGGGTGGCTCTTTTCAGAGTACTCTCCGGGGTATAGAACAGCTCTTTCGGGGGTCTAGTAGGAACACAGGTCTTTACCATGTGCACAGCAGAGCTAAGGAAGAAGTTCCAAACACTAGCTAGCTCTTCCAGGATCTGTCTAATTCAGCAGACACCTGCTGAATAGAGAGGAATAAATAAGAAAGTTGATGATGGCATCCCATACTTCCCCAGGCCATGAACAGTCTCAATGAGTGATAGATAAGGGAGGGGCTTGGGTAGCTACTGAAGGCCTGGGTTCTTCTCTGTCCCTCCTACTTTAAACCGAAACCCCCAGGGAACGAAGAGGAAATTGCACCAATAAACACAATAGTACTTTAAATCCTTGGTTTCCTTAGTGGTGTGGCAGTGTATCGTACTCACGCCGCTCAAGTTAGTGCAAAATGCCATCCCAGGAAAGATAAAGGGGCTTAGAGGGAGATGAAGAGGGTACTTTCTGAGTTGCAATTAGCTAAGAATTAAATTGCTTTTAAAGATACAGTGTCAATATTTTGTAGCCCCCTTTTCTGGGAGATGGGAACTCTGGGAATACTTGGCTGCTATTTCCAACATTGCAATCTCATTCTACCTAAATTACAACATTCAATCATAAACTAATTAATATCCCACATGAATCTGGGTCTGTTCAACAGCACTAATAGGGTGGGGTTTTGCTCACTGGTTTGTGTTAAGACCCAGGGTCTCACACTGCAGCGCAGGCCAACCTGAAACTCCCTGTGTCCCTCCAGCTGCCCTCAAACTTACGGTGATCCTTCACAAGGGTGAGGGCTGGGGCCATGAGCCACTACCCCCCGGCTTAAATACAATGCTATTACTGGGTAAATGCCTAATGGTAAATATATTTTATTCAAACTACATTTAATTGGCCTTTACTACATAAGGCTATAAAATAATTTCTTATTTCCTTTGTGTTTCAATGAGTACAACTTATCAGACTGCTGGCATCTGGAGCGTTTTCTATACTTCTAGGGACACTCCTCTGGGCAGGTTCTGCAGGCTCCTGGTACCTGTGCCTCTAAGGGCAGGAAGAATCAATCTCCTTGGAGACCAGATAGTGGCTCCATACCCCACAGCAAGCGCTGGCGCCCCCTGGAGACTGAGGGTGGGTGGTGCCTACTTAATGTTCTTTGTTGTTGTTGTTGTTGTTTTGTTTTGTTTTTTGTTTTTTGTTTTGTTTTTGTTTTTTCAAGACAGGGTTTCTCTGTGGCTTTGGAGCCTGTCCTGGAACTAGCTCTTGTAGACCAGGCTGGTCTCGAACTCACAGAGATCCGCCTGCCTCTGCCTCCCGAGTGCTGGGATTAAAGGCGTGCACCACCATCTTAAAGCCCTTTCAGCAAGGAACGTGGTGAGACACTGGGCTGGATGGTCTTCCTCTAAATCATCCTTCACCCAATTCGGAAACTGAGCTGCACTGGGAATTATTTTTTAATTGCGTCAGGAATTATCAGCTCTTTAAATACCTTACAAGGGGGCCACAGAGATGGCTTTGAGGACAAAACCCCTTGCAAACCTGCCAACCTGAGCTTCACGCTTGGGACCCACAGTGGAAAGAGAGAACCGAAGGCTGTCATCGGACCTTCACACATGCATCCCGTGGGATGCTTCACATGCGTGCAGACACACACATGATAATAGTAAATACAATTTAAAATGAAAAATGCCCTGTAACAACACGATACTGTTCCTGTGGTATTCCTTCCCTCCTGTACAATGTCAGTGTAAACATAAGGACAAATCAGACAGACTTTAAGTGTGGGTCATCCTACACGAGAATTAGCCTATTTAGAAAATATAAGTGTCTCAAAAGATGTGATAACTATGTGTGACCTGGACAGGCACAACTGAGCATGTGCTGAACATCGCTAGCATCTATACTACCAGATACCAGTTTTCCTCAACTGGACCACTGTACTGTGATTGTATGAAATAATGTGCTAATTCCTGTTAAATGATCAAAGTGAAAACAAGAAACGTAGAAGGGAAAATCTGCATAAAAATTCATAAATGATCTGCACACTGTGTAGTTACTTGGACCAATGCAGCAGTTTAGATTCTGAGTGCCTCCCAAAGACTCCCAAGGGTTTGGGTTCCCAGCCTTAGGGCTACTGGGAGGAATTCACTAGGGTAGTCCTGGTTGCTTTGCTGTTGCTGTAATAAACCACTCTGACCTAGGGCAACTTGGGAGGAAAGGGCTTTCTTAGCTTTTACAGCACATAGCCCATCCAGAAGGGAAGCCAGAGCAGGAACTGAAGCAGACTGTAGGGGGGAACACTGGAAGGAAAGAAAGGACACGGCTGCTCCTAGGTATGGTGGAGGAGAAGTTTACTAAAGATGCTGAAAAGTTTCTGCACCTCGATAAGCCTCTCCGCTGATGCAACAATCCAAATCAGACCAAATCAAACCGAACTAGAAAAAGCCCAGGTTTAATGGATGATTTTCCAGCCCCACCCCCAAAGTGATGGGAAAGAGACTGGAAAACCACATGTCTGTTTTCTGGGGGGCAGTTTAAATACCCTGTGGGATGGTCTTGAGCATCTCTGGGGGAGGGGGTCATCATTTGGGGGGCTTTCTGAAATGTGGCAGGGTTTGGAGAGAGCTGGGGGAGGGGGCTTGGAGTGGAACTTCCACTTGAACATTCCAGACTCTTTGGGCATACGGATGCCAGGGATTGGGGTGAAGCTTCCATCAGAACAGACATGTGGGAGAGCATAGCTAGAGGCAGGGACATCTGGGGGAGTCCAGAGTGGTCATGTCAAGGACTGTGCGTCATGTGAGGAGAAGAGGGAGGGAAGGGGGGGGGAAGAGGGGAACCAGGTCCAGCAGTCAAGATGCCCAAAGAGTAGAAGAAAAGGCCTGGTAACCAAAATGGTTGAATTACATAGGAGAGAGCGGCTGGGGGAAGGGCAGCCCAGCCCCTGAGCTGGAGAAGTTTAGGTAGGGAGCAGAGTATGAGCCAGGAGGGCCCTGTAACAAGCAGGGGTTGAGCATTGCTGGGAGAACCTCCCTGTCCAGCAGCAGCTTTGATATGGTAAATAGGCACATGAGCCATTTGTTCTGGGTTTGAAACCTAACACACCACTCAGGCTCACTGGCTTGCTTCCCCTGGCTTGCTCACTTAGCTTGTTTACATAATTCAGGACTACCTGCTCAGGGGTGTGATGTTGTTTGTTTTTTCCTCTTTTTCTCTTTTGGCTCTTTGCTCTTTTGGAGGCTGCCACCCAGCTGCCAAATAAATTACACATGGAGGCTTATTATTACTTATAAGTGCCCAGCCTTAGCTTGGCTTGTTTCTAGACAGTTTTTCTTAAATTATCCCATCTACCTTTCGCATCTGGGCTTTTACCTTTCTCTATTATTGTATATCTTTTCTTTTCTTCTTATTCTGTGTCTGACTGTGTGCCTGGCATCCTCCTCTTCTCCGTTTCTCATTTGTTGATCTCCTTTCTCTCTTTTTCTCCTTCTATTTATCATCCCTGCCTGCCAGCCCCGCCTATCCTTTCTCCTGCCTTGCTATTGGTCTTTCAGCTCTTTATTAGACCAATTAGGTGTTTTAGACAAAGTAACACAGCTTCACAGAGTTAAACAAATGGAGCATAAAAGAATGCAACACATCTCTGTATCATTAAAACAAATGTCCCATAGTAAACAAAAGCATTTACTAAGTTTTTTACATAGTAAAAAACATTTTAAAATAACATCCCACAACAGGGGTGGGGACTACCTACGGTGACCTGAGTTCTCCTCCATAAATTAGCAATCAAGAAAATGCCCCCACAGAGATGCCTACAGGCCAATCTACTGGAGACAGTTCCTCAATAGAGGTTCCCTTTTCCCAGGTATGTCAAGATTAGCCACCACAGGGAGTCCTTGTGGGGGATGCTGGGATCCTGGCCCCTCCTGTGATTCCAGCTGCCCTGAATTGAGCAGCTTTCTTACCCGTGTACACTTGCCCAGATATTCTGTTGTGCCATTGGCCCAAAAGCCATGGATCAACTGACTACTGACTGAAGCCTCCAAAACCATGAGCCAAAATAAACCTTGCTCCATATGAAGTAATTTTCTCGGGCACCATGTGGTGTGGGAGGTCCTTCTGTCTATGTGTTGCTTTTATTGGTTAATGAATAAAGAAACTGTCTTGGGGCTGTGCAGGGAATAGAGGTAGGCAGAGAAAACTAAAGTGAATGCTGGGAGGAAAAAGGCAAAGAGAGAAGCCATGTAGCCCCACCAGAGACAGACGCTGGACAGAACTTTGCCCAGTAAGCCACAGCCATGTGGCGATACATAGATTAATAGAAATGGGTTAAATTACTATGTAAGAGTTAGCCAATAAGTAGCTAAAGCTAATGGACCAATCAATACTTTAAACAATATAGTTTCGGTGTGATTAGGAGTCTGGGTGGCCGGGAAATGAACAAGCAGCTCCTACAACAACCGTGTCACTGCAAAGGAAAGCTAACACACCAATCTAGTGGCTCTAAGGAACCCAGACATGCTGTCTCTCAGTCATGAAAGTCAGAGGTCAGAGATGGGTCCCGCTAGGCTGCATTCCATTCTGGAAAATGCAGCAGAATTTTTTTTTTTTTTTTTTGTCGTTTTCAGGTTCCAGAATTTGCCTGAATTCTTTGGCGCAAGGCCTCCCTCATCTTAAAAACCTGTTTTTTTAAGAGCTGATAATTTCTACCCTCTCTTTTCCCTCATTCTTCCCAATTACAAAGGCACTTGTGATTGAACGAGGCTTGCCTTAATAGCCCAGGATAGCCTCTCGGTTTAAAGTCTGCTGATTAGGACCCTTAATCCCTCCTTGCCATATACACAACAAACATGTGCTGAGATTAGGAAGTGGACACATTCATGCCCTCCATTTGCCTAACACACAAGTGTGCGTGTGCACACACACTGAGTAAATGGATCAGGATGTTAACAAATGAGTTAATAAACGAAGGACATATATTAAACAACTTTTTTTTTTTTTTTTTGGGTTTTTTCGAGACAGGGTTTCTCTGTGGCTTTGGAGCCTGTCCTGGAACTAGCTCTGTAGACCAGGCTGGTCTCGAACTCACAGAGATCCACCTGCCTCTGCCTCCCGAGTGCTGGGATTAAAGGCGTGCGCCACCATCGCCCGGCTTATTAAACAACTTTTGTAGGTTTTCTTTTCTTGGTTTCTTCTGTGTAGTTCTGGAGCTTGTTCTGGAACATGCTCTGTAGACCACGCTGGCCTCAAACTCACAGAGATCCACCTGCCTCTACCTCTGCCTCCCGAATGCTGGGATTAAAGGCGTGCACCACTATCACCAGGCTTTAACTTTTTTTCAAGATGAAAAATCTCATTTGGAAGAAGGAAACGCCTCCCAATAATGATGGATATTTTAAACAACCACAAATATACAACCTGTTATCTGAAATTCAAAAGTTTTTAAAAGTGACCCCCCACACACACACACACACAACACACACCATTCTTTATAACCCTGCCTCATTGGGAACTTTACAGTCCTTTGCTCCTTTTCCATGACAACCGCGTTCCACCATTACTGCCTGCATCCTTCCGCTTGGTCCATGCTGTGTTACCTGCTCATGTGCTGGGCCCCCAGTCAGGTGCCCAGATGTAAAAAAAAAGCCCTGGCTGCTACTTGCTGGGTGAGCCACCCTGTCCAGGAGATGGGTAGGGTGTGACCAGCCGGTGGGGAAAGATGAGGCGCTAGAGAGGGTGGCTCCCGGAAGTGCAACATCAGATTGTTCCTCCCATGGGAAAGTGTTTAGCAGTTTAGAGCTTCCTTGAACTCAAGAATCGAGACTAAACTACTACAGATCCAGAACCCTTAGCCCAGCAATGGCGGGACGAGGCCTGGCAGTTCTTACAGAAGGGAGTGGAAGCAGATCCGCACTGCCTCCGGCCCGGCGGGTACCGCAGATCCGCACTGCCTCCGGCCCCGCGGGTACCGCAGATCCGCACTGCCTCCGGCCCCGCGGGTACCGCGCCGCTTAGGAGTCCTTGAGATGGAGAACCCAGGCTCCTGGTCCCTAGAAACCAAGTGATAATAAGTGAATATCTTAGTATCTACTATCTCTAAGTGAAGTCTGGGGTAGTTATGTGGTGACAGAAAAGAGAAATAATTTCTCCTGCCTAAGATGACTATCTCAAGAATTTTTTATCATTCTCTTGGCTTTCGGTACCATACTGACAGGTACCTCGCTTGCCTAAATACATTATTGCATTTTGCAGGTTTGATCTTTCGGTTGTGGCTTACTTTTCTGTTTACCGTTATGATTTACTTTCCGTATTCCAAATCTGGTCCCTGGACTGAGTCAGCCTGGTCTTGGAGTTCATTCATTTTCCCTCCTGTGAATTTCTCCATTCTCCTAGTCTTGGACACGGAGTGTGTTTTCCCTGCTTTGCTATGGCAACCAGGCTGCTATGAGCATTCTTGTGTGACTCCTGGAACATCTGAGCTGTTTTCTCTGGGGTCTGTGTCCTGGAGCAAACCGGCCAGCTTAGACGCTATTAGCATCAACTGTACAACACACATTTTTTCCAGTGTTAATACAGTCTCACGTTGGGCAGTTGAAGCACCTACGAATGTCTTTATCCCACATCCATTCGATACTGTCTGATTTATTAATTTGTGCAGTCTTTAAAGATTTAAAAATCGCATTTCATTGCAATTTAACTTGCTGCTTTGTAATTGCCACTAAGATGAACTTTCCCCTTACATTTATTATGGCTTGATTCTCCTGTAAAATGCCTACTTAGGACTTTTGCCCAGTTTTATTGGTTGCCTTTAGCTGACTGATTCATAGAAGTTTTTATGAATTCTGATTCTATCCCTTGACAGCAATATGCATTGCAAATATTTCCAGCCTTTGGATTAGATTTTCCCCTTTTGTGAATTACTTTCAGAGAAGGAGTTCTAAAGTTTAATGGAGACTAATTTACCAGTCATTTCCTGTCTGGTGTGCACTTAAATACTGCGCTTAGAAAAGCCTTCTCTCCCACTGTCTATGAGGACTTCCCCCCTATGGTTTCTTACTGCTGTAAAAGGTTAGCCTGCCAGAGTTAGGTCTAATCCACCTGGAAAGGAGTCTAGGGCATGCGTGTGTGCCAACTGCAGATGAATATCTTTTCACACAGATAACCATTGAACCAATACCATTTTGTTGGCTGGTCCATCCAGTTTTTGTCACGCTATTTATGACCCAAATAAGTTTCTTTTCCCTTCTCTTAAGTGTTTTGTTATGTAGCTCAGGCTGGCTTCACTCTCAATCTCCTGCCCAAGGCTTCCAAGGGCTGGGACTGCAGGCTCAAGGCCACACCCATCTTCCAGTCAAGATTCTACTTTAAGCTTAGGTGTCTGTTCTTGGCTAGGCCCTCAGCCCCACTGTCTTCTTTATATCCTTTTTCAAGCCCCACGGTCTTTAATTATCCCAGACTTTGTAACTGCAGGGTCAACTACCTCTCCTCACTTGTCAAGCATCCAGGCTCTTAGGCCTCTCGTTCTACTGGTTATTTTGAATTTTTATGTATCCATGCGTGTGTCTGCTCATATGCCTGAGTGCATGTGGAGGTCAGAGGTCAACCTTGGGTATCCTTCAAGGAACTGCCATTTGAGACAGGATCTCTTACTGGGTCTTAGTGACTAGGCTAGGCTGGCTAGCCAGTGAGGCTCAGAGATCCGTCTCCCTAACGATGGGAAAACATCTTTAAATCACGGAAAATCAACCCCTTCTATCTTGAGTTTGCTAAGCAATTTAATACTAGGCTTGTTGAATGCTTTTCCAGGAGGGTCCTAAGTTTTTTCTTCACTAAACTTCAAATGTGCTCATTTTTCTTTCTTTTTTTTTGGGGGGGGGGAGGGTTTCATTGTGTAGCCTTGGCTGTCTTGGAACTTACTCTATAGACCAGGTTGGTCTTGAACTCACAAAGATCCGCCTGCCTCTGCCTCCCAAGTGCTAGGATTAAAGGCATTTTGCCACCACTGCCTGGTCAGATGTGGTAAATTTAACAATAAATGAACCTCAAATTCTTGAAAATTAACCCAATTTTGTCAAGACTTACTCTCTTTTTACAAAATGCCACAGAGCTGGCAAGACGGCTCAGTGCTTGAGGGTGCTGTTGCTCTGTGCAGAGGTCCAAAATTTGTTCTCAGCACCTAAGTCAAACAGCTCACAAATGGGTACCTGTAACTCAAGCTCCAGAGGATCTGACACCCTCCTCTGACTTCTGCAGGTATATTCAGGCATACATAGACACATATAAATAATTTTTTTTTTCGAGACAGGGTTTCTCTGTGGTTTTGGAGCCTGTCCTGGAACTAGCTCTTGTAGACCAGGCTGATCTTGAACTCACAGAGATCCGCCTGCCTCTGCCTCCCGAGTGCTGGGATTAAAGGCGTGCACCACCACCCGAAAACAAATGCTGGGCATGGTAGATCAGACTTATAATTCTACCATTCAGTGGCTGTTAAGCTTGAGACCAGCCAGGTCTACATAAATAATACTAGGCCAGACTGAGTCACAGAGATCCTGTTTCAAAAGAAACCAAAGACCTTTAAGTAAGTCGGGAAGAACTTCAGTTTGCTCCAGGTCCATGAGTGAGACCCCCTGCAGCTTCTCCTATCACTATATACTAACCCAAAAGATGAGCACGTGGAGGACGGCCTTGTTCCTACCCTCTGGTAAAATGTGTATACTTGGGATGATCTGGTCCTTGTGTGGCTGGTTAAAACATGACTAAAACCGCCAAGGATGCTTGTATGTGCAAGTATTGCTAGTTTTGGTGATCCTTATAATTTGCAGTTTTATTAACATTTCCATATCTCACAATTAAGATGAGCTGCATTTTGCTGTTTTGTTTTTATAACAGAAATCCAAAATCTGGTGCCTTAGGCAGGTTTTATTTTTCTTGACTATCAGAGGTAGGTTGTCCAGTGTTAGGGTACCTTCACTGTGCCATCTGGCACCTGATTCTTTAGTCTTTCCGCTCAGCCCCACAGTGTATGCTTATGACTGCCTTGTCACTGACTTCAGGTTGGCTTCAGGCATGACAGTTTCATTGCAGGCAAAATGAAATAAAGAAGGGAACAAGATGTGGGCACTGTTGAGATAGATACATTTTTAAAGAAAACATTTTTATGTTCACTGGTGTTTTGTCTGCATGTACGAGTGTGCCAGAAACTCTGGAACTGGAGTTACAGACAGGTGTGAGCTACCATGTGGGTGCTGGGAACTGAAAACGGGTCCTCTAGAAAAAGCAGTCAGTGCTTCTAGCTGCTGAGCCATCTCCCCATCCCCGCCACATGTTTTTTATTTATTGTCAAAACTATGGAGACAAGCCCACTCAGCGGGTACACAACATACACCCCAAAGGCACAAATACATAGACTTGGCTGGCTGTGACTAAGCTTTCTGACTGCTCTAGCCAAGGCTGCAGTGATTAGCAGGTGGCTGAAAATCAAGAATGGAAACCAGAGAGGAGTAGCAACATGAAAAGATTCGGCTTCAAAGACTAAATGCCTAACTAAGATAGGTCTGCTATGTTCACGCCCGAGCTGTGATTAGAAGGGAAAAGGTTCCTAGATAGCGTAATCTGGGAGCGATTTCTCTGAAAAACTTAAATTCCTACCCTAGTGCTCAAAACAGGTACTGTAGCAAAGTAATCTCCCCCACAGATATGGAGGGATCCCCGGATCCAACGGTATGGCCTATCGGGTCTGATGTAGCTATTGCTGCCACCTAGTGGCCATTTTCCTTTAATGAAGGCTGAAGCTAAGTGCCACGAAACCATACAGTGGGAATTTGCCTTATATACAGCATCTTGCATTTGAGAAGGTTCAGGAACATGTCCTAACAGAATTAGACTTGAATTTCATGTGTGTTTGACTTTTGTTCTTGCCTCACCAGAACCACCCTCTGAGAACTAAGAATGTGGCCAGCATGTCAACCGGGGCGGCTTTACAGAAGTGTTGGGGGCTAGGCCTGCCTGTAATCACAGAACTTTGTATCATGCAAT
Source organism: Microtus ochrogaster (assembly GCF_000317375.1). NCBI lineage: Eukaryota > Metazoa > Chordata > Mammalia > Rodentia > Cricetidae > Microtus > Microtus ochrogaster. The sequence continues at coordinate 7,044,644 of NW_004949110.1, forward strand.
GTACCACTTAAGCTTCCGGCCTTAAAGGTCACTGCAATGGTCTAACAAATGTACATCTGAAACTTTAGCCCACAAGGAACACTCAACTATGAGACACCAAAGTGGTACCTATGTACCAAAAATGAGAGGTTACATGGTTCTCATGTCTGGAGACACACGGTCTATGGGGCTGAATCCATGCACCACTCTCAGGGATGTGCAACTTTTCGGGCTCTGCAACTTTCGAGGCCCAGGTCTCCAAAGACGGGCATGTCTGCAAACACACACAGGAACGATTCAAGTTCTAAGGTTCATTTGACTCTTTATGTCAGAGACTAGTGGGCAAGACGAGTCAGTTTTTGTCAACGGAGTTGGCTGTCATTCACAGAAAGTCAGGAGTTTGCTTCCTAAGAACAGGTAGTGATATGACGGTGTCTCAAAGACCCACTTTTCCTCTTGATCAATTTTGCTGATAAAGGAGACCCATGTTCTGAGTGGAATCTATACCAGATACCAAACCCTTTCCAAGGGCTGAGAGTGAGGGGAACCTAAACTGTGCAGCGGGAAAGTGAGATGCTGCAGCTCTGTGAGCATCCAGTGTTGGGGGGCTCTGTGAGCATCCAGTGTTGGGGGGCTCTGTGAGCATCCAGTGTTGGGGGCTGGGATTCATCCCAGCAGCTTCTTTCTCTGCAGAAGAGCCACACTGGCGTCTGGAACTGCTTCTGAAATACACTGGAAAGCAGATGTGAACAGAGCCCGATGGGCAGAAAGATGTACCGCTCTGACCCACTTCAAAGAATTTTGAATTTTCCCTAAGTTTTAGTTTTTACTGCCCTTCGGGCTTCTGAACTATTTATCTGATGCCCATCTCTGCTTCTGGTCACACTAATTGGATACTTATTTTTTTGTTTGTCGAGACAGCTTTTCTCTGTGTAGTCCTGGAACTCATTCTGTAGACCAGGCTGGTCTTGAACTCACAAAGATCTGCCTGCCTCTGCCTCCTAAGTGCTCCCCAGCTGGACTCTTACTCTCCTTATCTATTTCACTGGTACTAAAAAAATGTTACAGATGTTTCTCATTTTCTATTTAAACGATGGCTTTACTACCAGTTTTATTTCCTTTCTTCTATTTAGGAATTTGATCCTTTTCTAGTTTAAGATAGTAGCTTACGTCATTAATTCTGTGTCTCTCGCTTAATGTAACAGTTTAAGTTATTCTCTACCCTTGGAATATTTTCTGAAAACTGAAGTTTTTACTATTGTTTACTTCAAAATTGTTTCTTCACAGATTTCTTCTCCAACACATGTTACTGAGAACTATGCTATTTAATTTCAAGTACTGGGGGCGGCTATTCCAGGTATATTTCCATAACCCTTTCTAAAGTGATTTTCTTAAAAAACTTACTGAAACTTCCTATGACCCAACACACGGTTCACCTTGGTGAATACATTATATGTTGGGAATACTATTTTAAGGTATCACTTCTGTTTATGTTGCAGAACATTTGTTTAATGTTGTAAAGATGTGTTGCTTTTGTTTATGCGGCACTGTTTAACTCTGTGAAGCTGTAGACACCTGGTGGTCTGATAGAGAGCTGAATGGCCAACAGTAAGATAGGAGAAAGGGTTAGGCGGGGCTGGCAGGCAGAGAGGATAAACAGGAGACATCTGGGAGGAGAGAAAAGGGAGCAACTGAGAGGGACAGGGGAGGATGTCAGCAGCCAGTCACCCACCGAATAAAAGTGAAAGATGTACAGAAGCAAAGGAAAAAGCCCAGAGGAAAAAGGTAGACAGGGTAATTTAAGGAAAGCTGGCAAGAAACAAGCTAAGGCCAGGCATTTATAACTAAGAATAGCCTGTGTGTGATTTATTTGGGAGCTGGGTGGCGAACCCCTCAAAAAGTCAAGAGTAAAACAAGTACAACCATATTCAATGAAAAGATGTTTGTCATCATCTAGAGCACTCTATAAATGCTGACTAGATCAAGTTGGCTGAGCGATGCTTATAACATTCATGTTACTCACGTTTTGTTCTACTAAGACAGTGTTGATTTAAACAAGCTTTAACATTTATATGCTTTTATTCCTTTTAGCTGTTTTTGTGTATGCATGTTGGCTTGTATTTGTGTAGGTACTACATGTGTCTGCTGTGGAGGCAAGGGGGTACTGGACTGTTCTAAGACACCACGGAGGCGCGGGGAATTGAACCCAGGCCCTCTATACAAGGGCAGTCAGTGCTTTTAACTGCTGAGCCATCTCTCCAGACTGATATTTCTATCCTTTTTTTTTTTTTTTGCTTTGTTTTTTTTTCAAGGGAAGGTTTCTCTGTAGCTTTAGGGCCTACCCTGCAACTTGCTTTGTAAACAAGGCTGGCCTTGAACTGGCAGTCTCCGCCTCCGGACTGCTAGGTCTCAACTGTTCTTCTGTTGGTGTATCTTGTGTGAAGAACGCCACACAAACCGTTTAACTTTACAACAGGCACAAGCCACAGAACAGCACCAGTTTGACCTGGCTTTCATGTCTGTAAAAACATGTCATGCTTGTTGATGGGGACTCAGGGAAAATTACAAACGTAAAGTGGGTAGGCACCAGGAACATAATTCAGTTAAAAGCCAGCAACCATTATCTAGTGTGTATATGGGGAGCAGAGTGCCACAGTGTGCATGGGCAAGGCAAGGACAACTGCAGGAATTGGTTTTTGCTTCCCCCACCATGTGAAGCTGAAGGACCTAATCCAGGTCATATCTAACCCACCTGCTTAGCCATCTTGCCTGCCTACTAGCATCTATTTTATCCATATCACCTAATATGTGTGGATTCACCTGGTTATCCTACAAGCCCGTTGGTTTCCAAAAATATTGACTTTCCTGAAATCTACAATTAGAACAAAAAAGTTAATGTAAAATGTTACAACCTAGACAGAACACATCAATTTAATACTCTAATCAGACTAATTGTGTAATGGTCTATCAATCAGATTTGTTTTGTTTTATGAAAAGCACTGGACTCAAAGAGCAACAAAGACCACAAAGAATAGTTTGTTTGTTTTCTTTTTAAACCAAGCTATGAAAGAATTATACTACCAGACTTTTTGATACCCAGACAACTATCAGGTCTAATGGTAGAAAGTTTGTTTGCTGTATGAACAAAGGAGCCTAATGCCTAACTCAGAGAGTAATGCAGTCTGTTCCACATACAGTACAATTATATCTTCACCATAACAAAATATTAATATATATATATTTTAAAAACCAAATTTTCAAAAGCATTTTAATTTTCTGAATTTTAATTCAAGTACAAGTCAGCTAGTTAACATAAATACAGAATAAATGCACATAATCTGCAGCCATGTACAAAAACACAACAATAGCAACACTCATATAAATGGGCAAAACTCATCAGCTCTTTTAAAGCTGGCTGAACTATGAGTGATTGGTATAATTTAATTCACATCCACTGGGTACAGTCAAAAAAGTTTAACATAACCGAGCAGAACTAGACTTTTAGTTTCTAAAATGGGCAGCATAAAAACCAAGGTAGAGTTAAAGAGAAACAATGTTAGAAAAGGTATGTGAGGGGCAGAAAGCACTTGATTTCATAGGGTAAAATGTGGTCCTGTTAGCAGACACCATCTTCTTAGGAATGTTAAGTCATGATCAGTGAGGACAAATGAGCTATGTCTCAGCCCTACAGGGGTCCCTATAACACAAGCAGTTTGCAGAAGAGCATGTAAACAGATACAAAGCAGGTCCTTAGAGAAAGGGGAGATTAATTCCTGCCACTTAACTTCTTCAAATTGAAATCGCTATTTCACGGTGATTTTAAAAAGCCACTTTAAATACATTTTTTTTTCTTTTGAACACCCCAAACTGCACTCAACCTAACAAGGCTAACACACAGCAGACATCCAGGGTTAGGAGACATGGCTGGGCTCAATGACCTAAGGATGTTGTCATAGCTTCAGAATTCTAAGTCAGTTGAGCTCCCTCTAGTGAGTCAGGCTGGTTCTACAGTCATATAATGAGAACTGGGACAGATCTGGTGGGCATGGTGGGCAGGGTCTGTAATACCAGCACTTAGTAGGCAGAGGCAGAAGAATTCGGAGTTCAAGGCTATCTTGGATAATAAGAGACCCTATCATAAAACAAAAAGCATAGTTTGGTAGTAGAGCATTCCCTGGAAATTTAAAGCACTATATGGTATCCCTCTAGAGCTCCGCGGTTCACCAACTGGAATACCCAAATTTCAAGCCTTTGAGCCACAGCAGCAGAGTCCCTAATGGGCGAGGGTTTGCTTCCAGTGGCTACTGCTCTAGCTTGTCTGAATAAGTTCAATTTTCTGAGAGGACCACAACAAAAGTATACGACAAGGTCCACTCTAGCTCTCTAAGACATTTTTAACAAGATTATCTGACTGAAAACAATTTTTAAAAACCCAATGCTCTGATTATGCACAGCTTTTTAACATTGCAATGAACTTAAGAAAATCTTTAAATCTTTAAAGAGACAAACTATATATAATACACATATATGTTTTTAAATTATCTCTGTCATAAAGTAAACTATGGCAGACATTACTCAGGGCAAAAACAAAACAGGCCTCATTGCTCCTTTCCAATGACTGCTTTCAAAGTAAATACTAAGACTTTCTTGCAGAACACACACCACAACTCTTTAAACACCGAGTACAGCTCACTAGAGGCTAATGGAAAGTTTTTCTTACAAAACACAGAACACATGTTCATCCTTGAAGGACACTTATTATGGATCTGCTATAACTACACAGGCTGTTCCTTAGCTGCTGGTTTTCTTGTCATTCTTCATCATTCGAGATCTGTGTAACACAGGAGAACATGTCCTACATTCAACACAACTAAGAGTTCTGGATCTTCACAGAGTAAATGGCACTGTATCAGGCAGTATCAATGGCACCTGAAGAGGCAAACACCATAGCATGAGACCTTCTCTACAGATTTAAGTTAAACCCCAGGTGAGGGTTTATTTTTGGTATGTTCCATGTAACAAATGTCAAAGCTGCAAGAATTCCAAAGGTAACAATCTGAACTCGCCTTTGGTCTCCAAATAGACTGGAATATTTTTAATTCCAAATGAGCACCTCAAGAACATCCAGTTATTGGTTACAAGGAAGTCAAGGTGAGAAATTTAGGAGGGCGTTAAACTTCATTGGTGACAGCAGCGAAAGCTTTCAATGGCACGCGGCTTTTTCCATAGTGTGGCATTACACGCCATACTTAGAACACTGGAAGATCTCCAAAATATCTCCAAAACATGTCTAAAAATCCAAAAAAATATTATGAACACTGCTTCTGCCTAATACCTAACAATATTTTAAAAAATTAACACGAATTCTTATCCCCTTAAAAGGCCACAAAGTGCATTCACATAGTCATTCTGAAGAGAAAGCCATTGCACAAAATGTAAGGTTAGGGTACACCGACGAGTACCACAGTGGAGTTTAATTTAGAAGTTTTATTTATATACTAGTATAGCAACATCCATTGGAAAATCTATAGTACTACAGCAAACACCTTTATAATGGCCTTATATAATACATTTAAATTGTTAAAAGGTGTCACTGACTCAATAGCAAAATTTAAAAACTATTATCTTGTTAACACATTGAACTGAAATTCGCCTGACTTTATGATAGAACATTCAGGAAACTAGGACAGATAACATCTGTCCAGTGCAGCACACTGACGGACAAACTCCTGGTCGACTACGGTTGCTGTCACATAGCTGAAGACCTCTTTTTGTAATATTTATCTTGTCCTAAACATTAGCATCACTTCAAGGGCAAAAGTGAAAAATTACCATTTTCTCTATCAACCAAGAATAATCTATACAGATGTGGAAATAATTTAGAGGTTAAAATTCTTACTGTAAAAGTAAGAAGAACAGACTCAAAAGTCATTAACTTCTCTACTTTTGTAAATAACACGTGGGTATGAGAATGTGATAATCACATATGGCTCTATCCATGCATATGTAATTGGAGAAGATGTGATGAAGCACTTGTCATAAAGTCACTGAGTTGGCATCCACTAGCTTATTTTATAGCCCCCACATTAACCATGCACACCTGATATGATAAAGGTCCACATTGTAATAAATATATTAGTTGTAACCAAAACATTCTAATGCTGAAAGTAAGGTATTTAGATACCATTTCACTGGTTGTCAAATACAGTGACTACTGACACCAAATGATTTTAGAACACTGTACCAGGCAGGGCCCTCTCAGGAAAATCATCTTAAGGATCTGTCTATGATTATTTTACAGTATTAGATGTCGTTAGACATTTGCAATTGTCACCACTATCTGGATAATTACTTAGAGATGACTGTTTAGAAGACTGAAAGAACACAATTAACACCATATTCTGAATGTCATAAATCAATTAAAAAAAACCCATAGTTGTGAACAATGGTAGAGAAAATGGCAATTTTAAGAAACGAATGCTTTTCGAAGCATTCTTTTAGAGGTGGCCCAGGGCCTGTTCACTGAACGACTAATGTAGTGTGGTACTTTACTTCCTACAGCCAAACTTCCACTCAGCCATAGTAGTTATATGCTTCCAGACTACTGTCTTCTGTCCACCATGCTGGCTTCAAGATTCCATGGTCCACTGTGACTTTTGGTCTTCCTGCTCTGTCGCATGACAGCCCACGCTGCTATCCATTAAGTAGATAGACCACCAATTCATAGGTGGCCATCATAATGGCTGTGTTTGGAATTTGTCTCACCAGATGAGTTGTTAGGCCACGGTAAAGAGACCCGTAACCTTCTTCTTGAACAATCAAAGACAGTGTCTGAAAAAAAGATCTGTATTTTGTTCCTTCTTCTCGTAGTCGTGTTCTTACAACTTCTGTTTACGGAAAAAAAGAAAAATCAATTTACTGAAACATTACTCTTATCTTTCCACTCTCATCATACAGAACATACACCTGCTATTACTCTATAAATGCAGGATAGTGGTTCAATGCATAGCTTACTGAACCAGTCAGACTACAGAACAGCAAACTAATACAGCCCAGATCATATACACTAGTTAACATATCTGTTGCAGAAACAGATAAAAGGGTGTATATGCAGCATGATAAATAAATAATACCCACAGATATATGGATATAAGAATTAGAAATGAATATAGGAATTAAGCTATGAATATAGGAAATTTTTTTGGCAGGCATGCTTAATGTGCCAACACAAAATAACATAACAAAATTGCTTGGGCCCTTGCAGTTTAAAGGCTTTAAATTTGAGATCCATTTCTGATGTACCCTTGGGCAATTACTGAATTTTTACATTTCTTCTTGTTTAGAATTTGAAAATGATGGCATACCTAACATTATTAAGAACAACATTTTGAGTCAGGTGGTGGTGGCACACATCTTTAATCCCAGCACTTGGGAGGTAGAGGCAGGTGGATCTCTGTGAGTTCAAGGCCAGTCTGGTCTACAGAGCAAGTTCCAGGACAACCAGGACCACACAGAGAAACTCAGGCACTGTCTTACCGTGTGGATACGCTATGGTTGTGGCACAGGTTTTTGAGGTGGCAGCAGCTAGCATCATTCTCACAAAATCCGATGCTTCTTTCACAGACTCTTCATCACTCTCCATCATGGAAGCAGTCTTACACTCCAGTAGTTTTTGCTTTATACTTTCATAAATAACAAAATGGATAACTGTCTCTGATATACCGGCATAGGAGGCAGACATGCCTCTATAAAATCCTCTCAGTCCATCTGTTTGATGTACTTTACGAACACACTCAAATGCACCCATTCGCTTTTCCCCGCGATTCCTGAGAGGAAAAGAGAGAAAACAACTGACATTAATTATTGGAAGTTTTTTTATCAGTTAATAATATATATATATTTTAATATGACACTCTACTAAATAATGGTCTTTGTCAACTCATTAAGAATTTCAAAATAGGGCTGGAGAGATAGCTCAGTGGTTAAGAGCATTGCCTGATCTTCCAAAGGTCCTGAGTTCAATTCCCAGCAACCACATGGTGGCTCACAACCATCTGTAAAGAGGTCTGGTGCCCTCTTCCGGCCTTCAGGCATTCAGGCATATAGACAGAATATTGTATACATAATAAATAAATAAATAACTATTTAAAAAAAAGATAAAAGAATTTCAAAATATATGTGAGCTCGAGGCAAGCCTGGTCTACAAGAGCCCCAAAGCCACAGAGAAACCCTGTTTCGAAAAGCAAAAAAAAAAAAAATTAAAAAAAAAAAAAATCTAAGTATACATTTTTTAGATTTCTCATTTCTTTTCTCCTAAATTTGTTCTATTAAGATGGATATCATGTAATTATCTTACCAAACACACAGCACACTGTAACTCTTCAGTTTCCTGTGCTCCTCAATGTGGGAGAACTCTATGCTCAAGTATTGACTCAAGGAAGACTCATAGCATCAAAAATCCAAACCCTACACTGTCATCATTCCCGTTCTAATTATGCTTAATTTTCTTTGCATTTAGTAACACAAAAACAATGAGGGCCAGGTATGATGGTGCACACCTTTAATTCCAATACTCTGGGAGACAGAGGCTGCTGGACCTTTGTGAATACGAGGCCAGCCTATTTATACAGCATAAAAAAAAAACAACTGAGGAACACTGTATCATAAAGCAAGGGTTATGACTTTCTTCCATTTCACCCAGGTCCACCTGAAAACGTACCAGACAAATGTAATGCCTATGTGGTGTCCTTGTGAGTAGCTTGGTAAACAATGATTCTGTCTCTAGAGTTACAAGGTGCTTACTCAGTATCTTTCCCAAGATAATCTTTAGTACCACTTAAAGGTACAGATTCACTTGTAAAAACACTATTAATCCATCATAGGAATACTACCTCCTAGCTCAGGGTTTTTACACATAGGTCACTGGATTTGAGCAATGGGCTTCACTTTAGACTAGCTACCATGTAACTTGTTTAGCTATTGGGAAGCCCTTACAAGCAATTCATACAGGTGGGTAGAACTTTCTGGCTTGGTTAACCTATAGTTTCCCAACAAAAAGCACATGAAACTCTTTAACATACAGGCAGTTTTCTTATTTACTGTCTCATTATCAACTAATGTAACTTTTTTGCATCCGAGGGGAGATCCACATTTCAAAATGAAACAGAAGCAACAATAAATACTCAGCAGTAGCCCTCACAGCACCAGAAAGTGCTATTCAGGATGCTGGAAAGATTTCAACTAGATTTTACTCAGCTGTGGACCCTGTGTGCAACAATATTGACTGGCTAGGCAAGATGAACCTCCTGGTGCAATACTGGCAAGTCTCTTTCAGGGGATACTCAATCTGCTTTCTGACTGAACGTGAGGCTTGCTCCATAGCAAAGATTCATATTTGGTTCTGAAAACTGTCAAAACCCTATGGCTAAGTGGGCAAGCTACTTGTGTTTTCCTCAATGAACAGAAAACCCCTGTCATATTGCTCATGTCCACAGAAGAATGCTGATGCCAGCTTCCTTCTGTAGTGGTGAGCCATGACTGCAGACTGGTCAGTGCGCCAAGAACAAACAACTGGTGAATGCTCAGCTATGATGGGACACAGCCCCTCTGAGGACCAGCAAACACTACTGGAAGAAGGGCTGGAAGGAAGTAAGAGCCAGAGGAATAAAAATAGGTGTGGAACACTGATTCCCAGTCATGGTGTGACTGCAGTGTGGCCGCTGGGATGACCTGTATAGGATCTCCACAAAACTGGGCTGGTCAAGACTGTCGGGGGAGGGGAAGGGGTTCATGGGATGCCACTTTTTCCTGAAGATCTGGATGTAGTTAAAGGTTGATGAGGGGAGAATTTCTTCAGTGGTATAGCTATCTTAAGGAGCCTACCTCATTGTAAATAAACTGCTACCCATGGCTTCTATAAATAACCCTAAATAAATTCACAGCTGCATACTCAAAACAGACAAAAGCAGAACTGGAGCTAGTTAGAAGAACAGGATCACAGAGAATGGGGCAGGAGAGAGTAACGGGGGTGAATGACAGAAATGCATCATGGGCGTGTATGGAGATGTCATAATGCCATTCCATGTTTGAGTATAAACAGGATAAAATGAGGTAAGGCAACCTGGCCCTGAGGCATTACTGATACAAATTTATATAAAAAACACTTAAATCCATGTTAGCTTATTTTACTTTCAAGAATAAATATGCCTTAAGCTGGGTGTGGTGACTCACCTGTAAGCACAACACTTGGGAGTCTGAGGCCAGAAAAGGGCAGGCAGCCTCTGTTCCTCCTGGGCTACACGAAGACCCTATCCCCAAACCAAACCAAACCAAACCAAACCAAACCAAACCAAACCAAACCAAACCAAACCAAACCAAACCAAACCAAACCAAGCACATACCTTGCATCAAGCTGTAACCGGGTCTTTATAAGCCAAATGGGGTTTGTTGCAGTGATTGCAGTAAAACCTAAACAAATATATTTAAAATGAATGTCAGTAGACAGGAACCACTATTCACACTAAGGATCTTTACACTGTATGAATCTACAGTAACGACAATGGCTACAAAGGTTTAAACTATTAACTGAAGTAAAGCTTTACACTTTGAACACCTGTTCATCCACGTAACTGGATGAACATAACGTAATCTCCATTCTGGCCTTTCTAGAAGAATCTTATCTCCCCTTAAGTGTCGCTCTAACTCACGTGCAACAGGGTGCTCTCTACTCTGTGAGCCGAGCTCACAAACAGCAACTCTGCATTCTGCAACAGCTGCCTAGGGCAGTCACATCACCTGCACACTCCACTCACACGGACGTCTACACAAATGGCACCACTCACTAATATAGGAAAGATTTGTTGGGCCCCGTTTTTTAGTTCGTTTTTTTTGTTTTTGGTTTTTAAAGGAAGTATTAGCACAGAGGTAAGGTTTCTGTTAGGGTTAATAGGTGGGATCTACTTGTCATCCAATTAAATAAAACTCTAAAGTTACTGGTATAGATAATGAAGAAAGTCAGTGGGGTAGAAGGCACTCTCTCTCACTAACATTCAAGTGTCATCCAGTAACTACTGTAGAGAGCAGTCCCCACGGTGGCTCAGGCTCAGACAGTAAATTAGGATCTCTGGGCAGTGAGTTTTCTGGACCATGCACTATCTTTTACTTGGTGTCTTCCTACGTTTAGAAGAACAACACAGAAAATGCAGTCTTAATGACAGGAATTTATAAAGATGTTTCACCTATACAAAACAGGGTATTCCTTTTGCTTTCACATTTAAGATCAGTAATACAAACTTCAGAGAATTACATTTACTCAACTGGCCTTTAAATTCACTGAAAACTCACGAAGAGAAATAAGAAACTTAGCTATTTAATACCTTCTACCAAATACTATCAAGTCAAGCAGATTGTTTTTAAAAAGATATACTATATTCATCGCATTTAAATATGAACAAAAATATTGTGATGTGTTTAATACTACTTTAAGAACAGTTAGACTCAATCAAACTTTCCTTGGCTTTTAGAGCTGCTACGTAAGGGAAATAATTTTACCGAATTGTTTACAAAGCCAAACTAGGTTTCATAATGAATTGCTCTTTCCCTTTCTGCAATACCAGATAATTAACTCACTCAAATTTTATTTGTTTTATGCCATGTTTTAACACTGTTGAAGTAGCCACATGACACACAAAGGGGGGGTGGTGGTCCCCAATTAAACCTATTTAGCAAGATATATGAAGTCTTGGCTTATAACTTTCATAATTTTGTGACTAGTACATAGTTTCTGCTTTTCTTAAGTGCTTTTAATATTACATACATAAAGAGAAAAAGAGACCAGTAACTATGGCAGCATTAGCTGGTAATAACATAATAAATGTGGAACAGATTGCTAAGGAACATCTTTTTTAATAAGGGGTTCTTCTCATGAGTACATTCTTGGTGAAAGAATAAATGTGACCATCTGACTAGTTTAAATGTTTGTCTTACATCTTTAGTCTCAGAATGAACTTACACTGTTATTTTCTTCCTTTGAGCCCTATTTTTGTAAATGAGAAAGTTAAACTCAACATTTTAAAATTATGTATGATAAAGCATGAATACAGGTCAAAACACCACGTAACTCCTTGCTGGAGACTGAAATCAAGGCCTCACCACTGGTAGGCAAGTGATCTAACTACAAAGTCGGAGCCCTGACCACGATTCTTAAACAAGATTGTATCTCGTAAGTATTTTTAGTAGTTACATGTCTATGCAGCAAGATTAAGAGTTTTTAAGTAAAAAGATAGGGAGCGGTATAAATCTACAATTATTCATTATTCACAATAATTTTAATTATTTCTAGAAAAAACTTGCCTTCTTTAAAAACTTAATTTAAGAGGAATATAGTAGAAATCCTTCTTTAAACTAAAAATAAAACTATTCAATTAAAAATTTTCATTTAACTTTAAAAAAAAAGATTACCACCAATTTTAAATTTAAAATAAAACTTTTAGTTAAAGTTTCTGTCCTAAATCTCTTTCCAAGTCACAAAATCCCTCACTTTAAGATCTGAACAATACATATAAAAATTGAAGACTCAAATGGTAACTTAAAAACTACTCTGTAAATAAACAATGTCAGAAAGCAAACAGCAGGTATTTCTCACTCAACTAAAATTTACTTCCAGACACAGTATGCACCAGGCCACGACTAAGATTTAGGTAAGTGAGAGAACGCTATCTTGAAGTTGGTATTGCTGAAGCTATGCTTGCTGTGGCTGTTCTGACTTAACTCTTGGAGGATTTGGTGCCTGTGCTCAGTACAGACAACCAGCCAATCAGCAAACTACTGCTGGCTTGGATAAAGAAGCCAGGCATTAGCTTTAGGGTTTTAGCTGTTGGTTCTTTAAAATTTTGTACATATATATATGTACATATAAATATTTTTAAATATATACATATATATATTTTAAAATGCTGATTTTTGAGTTTCACAGTATTACTTTCTCTTAACCAAAAAAATAGTTCAAGTAGCAAATAGACATTTTTAGACTAATTAAATCTGGATAAGTATAACCTATTAACACAAGAAATGAAACAAATGGAATAAGACGAAATTTATGTGGTAAGGCAGTTTGTGGTTATCCCCACTAAACATGTCTTCTTCCTACATTTACAACAAGCAGGCAGATATTGGGCGTGGCGATATAGTTTAAAAATTGCCTATCACTTTTTATTTTGCATTTTAGTTTTGCTACATTTTGATAAAAGGTTAATGTATTCAGAACACCCAAATAAAACATTAAAATCAGCTGAAGAGTATAACAAAGTCCACTTATAATTAAGACTTTGTACTGTTCCAGAATCAACTAAGGCAAAGTGCCAATACATTTAGTTAGTAGTGTCCGTGTTTTATGAGAAAACTTTATATATAAATTTAAGTTATGCACCAAATAAAACTTCACTTGATAATAAGCCAATTAAAAATATAAACAAATCCCACCCATAGAAACTTGCTGAAAATGTTTAAGTGATATCTGCAGTATTGCATTTTAGTACTTATTTCAATTAAATCTGAAAATGCAAAACATATACAACCTAAGATAAAAGTATCAAAACTGTTTTAAAATTAAAACGACACTAAACCATCTAAGACTTCATTCACTATACCCTGTACTTCTTAGAAAGTAGAGACACCAGTCTTTTTAAAATAGCAGTAATCAGGTCATTCAAATACCAACAGACTAGAGTGAAAAGCACTATATTAGAATTTTAAATGTTAGTTAAAACGTTAGCTAAGTAAAGACAAGACAGCTATCACTATTTAACAGTTGTGGGACAGACAGCATACTATCAACTACAGCCCTCTCCAATATATTAATATAGTGTTGTCATTCTGGAGGCCAAGGCTATATTACAGCCAAGCTGAAGACCCCATGTTTACATGGTAACTGGAGAGTACCCAATGCTTCCTTCTAGAAGGATAACAAAGGGACCAGAGTTAAATCTTTACGAAATACTCAATAATGCACACAAATCCATGTCCCACCTTCTACTCATTCCATAGCTATTATAAAATCCCAGGGTGTGTTTCTTATACTAGAGGCTGCAAGAGATGCTCAGATCAGTACTCACGAGGTTAAGTTAGTCCATATTTCTACAGGAAGTGACCTGCGGAGGGGAGCATGAGATGACACGATCTCACTCTTTTCTCGGGAGAAATGTACAGTAAATGCCTAAAATAGACACAGGCTTTTCTGTATCATAACAACAAGCAGTGACCTCATCAGATACATGTGTACAAACTGAATCCCACTGGAAGGATTTAAGAAATATTTACTGTGAGATCTTTTTTTTTGAAAAATTTTAAGTAAGAAGACTATCAGAAAGGGCCTTGTGCTTTATTACAGAAGTGCACAGAGTACTGACAACCCCGCCATCTTCAGCAGATTCAGAGTCCAAATACTTACCTAAAAAGATGATCAATTTTTTCTTAAAGAAAAAATGCTAACCTTGTCAAGGGAGACTCTAATAAAAGTTTAGAAGGGATGCTATGTTCCATTTCCTACCACTGTTATCTACCATGAAAAGAGCTGCAGACACTTTTATCTGTTCTTTAATAATCAGATTATCTAGTGATTTTAAAACCAACCAAGCAAACAGAAATAAGAGGCCCAACAGAATATTAAAGTCTGGAACTTTGTGTAACTAATGAAGATCACAGTGCTAACAAAAGTACCTGTCACCTTTTGACTCTAGCAGTAATATTGCACATCCATACTTATGGAATATTTTGGATTATTTTGTATTAATTCTTGTGTTCTACAAAACAGAAAACAGGAAAAATGTTCACAAATAAGCATACAAAGCAGCTGTCCAACCATGCACCTGGCTGACTACTGTAAGGTAAACTTTATATTTAAGGAGTAAAAAAATGTTACATTTAAATAATGAAGTTAAAAAAAAAATCACAGAAAAAAAAGATACCTTGAAAAAATGTGCTCTTAAAAACAAACAAAAAAAATCCAAATAATAATTATGATTCTGTAAGCATATATTACTCACTCGATATATTGATGACACAAAATGATTATATTATTGACACATTAGGAATTTCACATCAAATACATGGTTACAGATAAAAACAGAAACAGAAATTTATTTCCTTTATACTTATGTCACACATAAAAAATATGTGCTTGTCAGGTAAACTTTTAAAAATTAAGAATTACTGTAAAGAAAGAAGAAACAATACATTTAGGCATACCAACGGGTGCCATGGTATATCAAAAGGCTACTCAAGATTATTTCAACAAGACAGACACAAAGCAGATACCCCAATAGCTACAGTAAACAGTGTAACAACAGTCATGTGTAAGGGGTAAAGGTAAAAACAACCAGGATTACTTGGATTAAATATCTTTGTAACTAGAAAATGTTTCAGTAAACAAAAACAAACAATATATTTTATCTGTGGCCACTTACAACACTGCCAAAAATGACTCTCTATGACTGCAGTTCTGACTAAGTCTAATATTTAAATTACATGTGTTAGTCGATTTGGGTAACATGCAAAATGAAACTAAAGACAGACCTTGTGGCTGTGTATGCTGACTGGTGTGGTAAAATCTCCAGGTAATGGGGCTAACAGCCTCTTTTAATGCAGTTTTGCTACTAAGGTGACAAGGTTAGCATTTTTTTTAACAATCAGTTAAAATCTTTTTCACATAACTTATCTTTAAATATTTTGTATCTCTTAAATCATTCTTTGATGTTCAAAAATATGACCCTGAAGAAAACCCAGAGCAATCTGCTGTTGATTATTTCAAGAATAAAGGGGGCAAAAAGCTACCTTAATCAATCTGTACTGGACCATTCTCTTTCACCAGCCATGTAGCTACGCATAACAACCTGCAAAGCTAGATGTTAATGCTAACAAATAGTACAAAGAAATGCTGAAGGCGTAATTTTCAGGAAATATAACTGCAAACAAATGAAAAATTACTTTCAAATTACACGGTAAATGCAAAGTCTGAATGCGCATGCTTATCAATTTGCCAAAACTGAAGGAATTCAAGTTGGGAAACAGTACTAATGAAGATATTATACATTTAAAAAAAGAATTTTTAATACGTTTTACTGAATTAATTTGCAATGTGATATAAAAACAATAATAAATTTTGGTGAGATATTCTAATATAATAAAATGTTTCTGTAAGAATTTAGATACCCTGAACTTCTAAATGTGTAATATTGAATCCATAATAAACACTGTCAACTTTAAAGTGACTAATCTCTTTTTATTTTTTTCTTTCTTTTTTCTTGAGACAGGGTTTCTCTGTATTCCTGACGATCCTGGAATTCACTTACTCTGTAGACCAGCCGGCCTCAAACTCAGAGATCCACCTGCCTCTGCCTCCCAAGTGCTGGAATTAAAGGCGTACGCCATCACTGCCCAGCTTATATAGTTTCTTGATTTCAATTTTTTTTTAAAGTATTAACATTTCTTTTTAATTTTCTGGAGTTAGAGACAAATAGGCCCCACACACAAAAGTCGGCAATCTAGAAAGAGATTGTTAACCTAGTGTAATGGTTGCTGGGTTTATAACTAATTGGCCCAACTTTCACCTATACCCAGTCAAATCTGTGAGAGAAAAACATCTTTAACCAACATCTATAAATAGTACAATTAAAAAATTCTATTCTGTAACTAGGCAAATACTATTATACTAAGAACTAATTTTCAAAACCCGGTCTATCCAGATCAATCCAGTTATTCCATGGATAAGGTCCCCAAAACTCCCAGGAATCAAGATCTCCAGACTGCCAAATCAGAGTATACACTATCTTTAAGCACTGTCCCTTCCAGCTTCAAAATGTCAATTAGTCATCAACTGCAAATATACAAAGTCTTGAAAACAATTTGTAAGCTATATGCTAGGTTTATTATATAGCAGAGGCTATCAGTCTTTTCATAAATCAGTATTTCAGGTTACACTTGGCTAAATTGGTTAAAATGTGGTTCAAATTAAACTATTCTAAAGAGAAAATGATTAGCAGTTTAAGGCACTTATCACTAAGTGCACAATGGGAAGTCAATTTATTGATCAACAGCTGATGAAAGCAACTATAGTTTTCCTTACAAAGTTATAGAACAATTTGGAAATGGGTGGATTAAATAATTCTCAGAAAATTGGAAGAATTTCCTATTAAGAACTAAATTCAAGGCATTGTTTAACATGCATGGCAGCAAATGACTCCAGAACCAGAGTGACAAACCAATCTCTACCACTTACTCTTAGAAAGATCTGTGAGGGTTGTGCTGATCCAGAAGTTCCTGGAAACATTTCTACACAAACATGCACACATACGCCAGTGTCTAAAGTTAAGGTCAGTATATAGTCTAGATTATGAGGAATGATAAACATTTTCTCAAACATAACAAATTATAGTAACTGGGCCATAATAAAGATCACAAAAACTGTAGCATCCTAGCACAGGACACAACGAATACTTTACCAAGTACTGGCGGCACATTTCAGACAGAAGCCAAAACATGCAGCAGGAAGGCACTAACGGAAACTGAAGAGAGCAAATGGCAGCTCTAATTCCAGTGGGATTATGGCTGGACTCTTAAAGCATGAATGCATTAAATATTAGGCAATACACTGCAAAATAAATATACTATCTACTGTCTGCCACTTAAACTCTTTAGAGATGTAACTGATATCAGATTTTATGTATAGCAAATGTTTTATTCAAACAAACAAAATTATCTTTATAGATTTTAATTATTAAAAACACACTATCTTATTTTGATATAAAGTCATCATATAATATTAACATTTCCAGGTTTGAGAAGTTTTACTATTAAATATTCATACCTGCCATTGCAGCTGAAATCATGTGTACTTGAGTAGAATCAGGATCAAAAACACCATTCAACTTTTCCTTGCAGTTTGAATAAGCAGCAAAGTATATCGCTCTAAAAATAATTAATAAAGCATAAATCTTTAAAATTCTAGAATAGAGAATTTTAATAAAGTCTCAGTCATATTCACTATAACATCAGTTTACCTGTTTCCACTGAGCATGTTTTATACTTTACAAAGGCTAAACTCCAATGTGCAGTTCCCAGCACCTACTCTCACAGCTCCTAAGCTGTGCTCAACACTGACAACGCGAATCACATCCTGTGCACCAGTGAGGCTATGCTATTTGCATTTCTAAGTTAGTGTACTTAACCTGAGTTAGGTGGTCGTAACTTTAGAGGTAGAGTTGATCTAATTGATCTGATGCTGGACAGTTTTGAGAATCTGTAGTATATTTTACCCTACAAACACATACAGAGTAGGTTTACACATTCTACTTTTTGGTGCTGGAGATCCTACCCAAGTCTTTATTCCTTTTATACCTCTTGCCCACAGTATTTTTATTTTTATTTTTATTTTTTTCCAAGACAGCGTTTCTCTGTAGCTTTGGACCTGTCCTGGAGCTAGCTTTTATAGCCCAGGCTGGCCTCGAACTTACAGAGATCCGCCTGCTAGGATTAAAGTCGTGCGCCACCACCGCCTGACATTGCCCCACAGTATTCTTTTT
>NW_004949110.1:7063297-7063902 GCF_000317375.1 Microtus ochrogaster
GGAGCCTGTCCTGGAACTAGCTCTGTAGACCAGGCTGGTCTCGAACTCACAGAGATCTGCCTGCCTCTGCCTCCCGAGTGCTGGGATTAAAGGGCCCCACAGTATTCTTAAGACAAAATAATTTTAACAAATGTGAACAGGCCCTTTGGGCCAGCTTAGGTTTTGCAATGTGTATAAAATACTCCATTAGACTTGGAGCTCTTTCAGCCTTTTAAGTACTAAATTATTATCTTGCTGAATCAATATTGCATTATTTCTCAACAAAGCTGATTTACAGTAACAAAGTAGACCAATAATTGGTAATGGAGAGTTTCATTACCCTGTCTTTTCCTCCTGATTGTATAAGTATTCTGCCTGCAGGTAAGTGTTCCAAGTGCATGCAGAGCCCATGGAGACCAGAAGAGGGTGTCAGATTCTATGGACCGGAGTTATAGATGATTTTGAGACTCCATGAGAGTACTGAGAACTGAATTGAGGTTCAGTTCTTAAGAATGCAAGAGCAGCCGGGCGTTGGTGGCGCACGCCTTTAATCCCAGCACTAGGGAGGCAGAGGCAGGCGGATCTCTGTGAGTTCAAGGCCAGCCTGGTCTACAAGAGCTAGTTCC
>NW_004949110.1:7064002-7071762 GCF_000317375.1 Microtus ochrogaster
ATGTGTCTATATGTGTCTGGTTTTAGGTCATGAAAAAAAAAAAAGAATGCAAGAGCAGCAAATGCTCTTAACCACTAAATCATCACCTCTCTAGCTTCCACTAAAGTACTTTTAAAACATGTGTTTAAGAAAAAAAGGGGCCAGGCACGTGGTTTTCACCTGCAAATCTTAGCAGTCAGCAGGGAAGACAAGAGGATCTTAAGTTCAAGAGTAATCTGAACTACAAAGTGAAAGCCTGCTTCAAAAAAAGAGGGGGCTATTTAATAATACAAAACAAAATGTTCCATTTATAAGGAAAATAACAAAGAAAACAAACAAACAAACAAACAAACCTACAATCTTAGGATACACAATTCCAAAACAGGAAGGAAAATAAACTCATTCCTAAGAAAGAATCACAGAAGACATCTTAATGAAAAAAACAGGTTATGTAATAGACATATTATTTATTATATTGCAATTTGTTATGTACAGTGGGGTGCATTTTGATGGTATGAGATCAAATGTTAATTTAATTTACACGTTTTTAACTTGTGCATGGCTATGTGTGAATCATGTGATTACTCAATCATCATGCAACTTTATTAGTAAAAGAATTTCAATGAATTCTGTTTAATGACCAAAAAAAAAGAAAACATAAATAAAAAATAAAACAGGGGCTGGAGAGATGGCTCAGAGGTTAAGAGCACTGGCTGCTCTTCCAGAGGTTCAGAGTTCAATTCCCAGCAACCACATGGCGGCTCACAACCATCTGTACTGAGATCTGGCGCCCTCCTCTGGCGTGCGGGCATACATCGAGGCAGAATGTTGTATACATAATAAATAAATAAATCTTTAAAAAAAACAAATGAATAAATAAAAATAAAACATCAAATTATAATAAAGAGGGTGTAACTACACAAAAAATTAAACATGACAAAATGTCAAAATAAAATTTAGTACATTTAGTAAGTATTAAAAAGATGGACAGTAGCCAGCATGCCTAAGTATGTGGCTGCCCTGGTTTTGAATGCAAGATAAGGCTGCGCAGCCTCATAACTACTATGTAGGCAACCAAGCTCAGCTCTGAAAAATTTCTTAAGATGAAAGAAGTGAAATACAGTAAGTAACAAGGTGTGGATGAGGTATGTGGTTTAAAGTACAGAACTAGGTGTCCACATACATTCTAAATAGGAACTTTTCTGGACAGCATTCTACCACGGAAGAATCCAGTTGTGGGGGATCTGATTCTTTCTTCTGACACATGGTGTACATACATGCATGCAGGAAGAACATTCATACGTAATAAACATTTAAAAACACCTAGGTAAAGCCAGGTTAACTTCTATAATTCTAGTACTCAGGTGTCCTAGGCAGGAGGCAGGTAAATGAGGCCAGGAGGGCTACCAAGTGAGACTGTCTCAAACAAAAATACAGGAACACTCCCTCACACACATACACCAAATCTTTTAAAAAACATTTATTTATTTTTAGGAAAATTTAAGTTACCACAGTTAAATTTAAAGCATAACTTCCAACACTTTATCATAAAACATCAGTTTAGTCTTGATCCCTACACTCTGGGAGGTAGAGGCAGGTGGATCTCTGTGATTTCAAGGCCAACCTAGTTTATAGATCAGACCCCACCCTCACAAAAAAAGAACCCATCCCACATCAGTTTATATTCGGCCTTTCCCATTAAGTATAAAATTCTTCTAATTCCTAAGGTAAAAAGAGAATATAAGCATTTTCTCAGATAGTATCACAATAGGCAAGTCATTAGTTATGAGAAAATTAAGATTTATTTCGAAAGCATTACTAATATACTAGGTCTTAGTCAATCCAATTTAAAGATGCTATTTTAATTTATAGTTTCAAATATAGTATTTTCCCCTCAAATCTCAGTTCCATTCATAACAATTTAAAATATGAAACTGTCTACAAATACTTTTGAACTCAGAGCTACTTTATTCCACACTTCATTTTCCAAGTGCGAGTTTTAACAGTTTAAAGCAAACATTACACCTTTTCCCTGACAAAAAGAAACATTTCCTAACAATGAATGTTAATCCCAGAATCAAGCTTTTCTTTGTAGATTCCTTCTGATTAGCACCAGAAACTCTCAAATGCCTTCCCACAAATACTGAAAAGTTGTATATATAAATTTAACTGTGTCTACAAATGATTATATCCAGATACCTTGAAACAAAGACTGCTATAATTTTACTTAGCCTTTTTTTTTACCTGGAGGGTGCCACCCCCACTAAGTTGGGGCCTAATCCTCTAAACAATGAGCGAGGACCCTCTTTTTCCAGGATAACTCTAAAAAGAGAAAAAGAAATATTAGAAAGAAATGCTCTTCTATCGTCCTTTACTAATTTCCTAGAACAAAACCAATTTCTCCTATTTATAATATATCTTTCCAGTCCAATTTCATTGCTATAAAAACTTTGAGGGGGGGGGAACAGGCAAAGTACTGGAAAATCATAGTGATTTACTAGTAATAAAACTTGTGCAGAAACCCTGTCTCGAAAAATCAAAAAAAAAAAAAAAAAAAAACTTGTGCATATTCTTTTCTAAAATGTCTGGCAAGATGGCTCAGTGGGTAAAGGTACTTGCCACTGGGCCTGAGGATCTAATTTGGATCCCTGGAACTGACCTAATGTTGGAAGGAAAACTGACTCCACACAGTTGCCTTCTTTCCTCTCCATGTGCACTGTGCCATGTATGTACCTATATACACATGCAGAAAATGTTTAAAAATAACAGTTTTATTGAGGTATGTAGGCTCATGCGAGGCTGAGATATGAGGATTATCCCGAGTTTGAATGAGTTAAAAGTCTCAGAATACCAGAGGAGAGGAAGAAGTATCTAGACTGTGACACTGACTTGCTTTCTCTCTCCTTTTCACTTAATCAGCAAATTCGATCCCACAAGCAGAAGTGTATGTAGCTTCTTCCTGGTACTGGGGATCAGACTCAACTTCACACACAGAAGGCAAATCCTCCACCATAAGCTGCAGCCCAATCTGTTTAGTTTTTACCCAATCCTGGAAACTACCTCAAGTTCTGAAGTACGATGTTAATCAACAGTTTCAGTGAGATGCTGTGGCAAGTCTATCACCCTAACATCCCATGGGTTACTAGAACGCTTGGTAAATTTTCCCTCCAATTAGTTAATATCTAATATATTGAGAACTTAGTGTATAAAGAGCTCATGACTAGATAAAAAAAAAAAAAGATATAGGCTCTTACACTGAAAACTCTACTGAACAGTTGAGAAAAAAAGCATATTAATGCAAATAATTTAATAGGTCACAATAAGCAAATATTGTACAAGACACTTATCCCCAGCAGAAAAAGGGATAGAGAGCCTAAAGCATAAGAGGCTTTCTGAGATTAAGTGGTTTCATGAAGCTGTAGAGGTGAGATGGAGCAGAATACTTTAATGGAGAAACCAGGTGTGGTGGCATGTGCCTGTGGTCCCACATCTGGGAGGACGAGGCTGAAGACGATCAGGCCAGTCTAATTAGAATTGACTTGGAACAAAAACAGAAGTAAGAAAAAATAAAGCAAAGGAAACTTTAGTACTAAGAAACAGGCAGATCAAGTGCTTCTCTCAGAGTATCTATATACTTCCTCCTGTGCTGGGATTAAAGGCGTCTGCGACCACTGCCCGGCAAGAAAGATCTCTTAAAAGGCAGATGAATGTAATAGTTAATTAAAGGTATAAGTTGAAGGCAAGATTTTTTTCTATGAAGTCCAAAGGTAGAAAACAACTGCATGAAAAAAGTAATCTCACCCATTTCAGTTTAAGGATAAGAAAACAAAACAGTATTCACTTATTGAGTGCTTTAGTGATTAAATGATTTACAAAGAGTTAAGGCGGGCATGAAAAAATTTGAAGAAATGGCGGTGATGGTTGTGGTGCATGCCTTTAATCCCATTACCAGGGAAGCAAAAGCAGGTTAATCTTAGTGAGTTTGAGGTCAGTCCAATCTACATAGAGTTCAAGGTCAGCCAGTGTTACCTAATGAAGCTTTCTTTCAAACAAGCACCCCTGAGAAATCTAAATTAATAAAAAAAAAAAAAAAATTGAAAGTTCTCATGACGGAAAACCACAATTACTGAAAACCAAATCAAAGTATATCTCAGGGGTCTAAAGCAGAATTTTAAGAAAGATCTGATCAATGGAAATGTCAAAATTATTCATTAAGATTCATTTCCTGGAGCTGGAGAAATAGCTCACTGGTTATGAGCACTAGCTGCTCTTCTATAGAGATCCTGAGTTCAATTCCCAGTACCCACATGGTAGCTCACAACCATCTATAACTAGAGTCGCACGGGATCTGATGTCCTCTTCTAGTGTGCACATATATGCAGACAAAATACCCATATACACATAGAATATGCATATAAATCTTTTTTAAAAGATACATTTCCCACACCAATCAGTACTTTTCTGTAATTGACATTTTAATTCAAAACTGCTGACAGATTCATGTACTTAGGTAACCAAGTTGAAAAAAGCATGATGCAATCTCTTAGTACAAATGTAAATATACTGGATGAGTTCATTTGCTACTACAAAATAAATACTACTGAACTCAGTTCAAACAGATTTAAGTCAAGTGAACTGATAAGGCAGACACACAAGCATTGAGCTCTAATACAAATCTAATGACACAGAAAATGATCTGAATAAGTTTTGTGTTGCTTTTCAAGACAGGGTTTCCCTATGTAGCCCTTGCTGTCCTGGAACTTGCTCTGTAAACTAGACTGGCCTCAAACTCAAGAGATCCACCAGCTTCTGCCTCCCAAGTGCTGGGATTAAAGGTGTGTGCCACCACAGCCAGTCTTAAATAAGTTTGAAAGCAACTTAATTAATATAAACTGGCCAATCTTTTTCTAATCATCAGAAAATGTCAACATACAGAGATTTTTAAAACTGGTATAACTGTTTCAAGCTGAAGCTGTATAAATTATATATGTTATATATTTTATAAAAGAAAATTGTCAGCAACTAGATGCAGGTACTAGTGCATATATGTGAACATTAAACACACAATAGCAGCACCAACACTACCTTCATTTTAAAACTAAAAACAACAGCCATCTGGGTATGGTGGCACAGAGGTAGGCCTGTTCTGGATACTGAATTCCAGACCAGTCAGGGCTACAGAGTGAGACCTTGCCTGAAAATAAATGATACAAAAATTAATCAATTCAGTGCAAAATACCTATAATAACTTTAGAAAAGAAACCCAATGGATAAATTTAGAAAAAATAGTTTAAATATATACAATTTGGAAATACTCCATTTAATATAATCTTTATAGCTGTTCTACTCCATTATAGTCTGCTACAACTAATAAGTATGATGCATGCTAACTTCTGTCATTAGCTTTTCTAAAAAACCTTCTTAAATGTGTAAGAAAAAATTAGGCATGTGGGAATAAGCAACAAAATGCACGAATGCTTTGCTCTCACTTTAGGCAGTGCAGAGGCCCAGGGGACACTACTCGGTTGACACTGGCTCCGGTCATGGTGTTCAGCTGAACTTCAGAGACGTAGAGTGTCACAGAGGATGACTGTAACCGTGTCTTGACAACTTCCAGTGGACATGTCAGAATAGCTCCCACTGTGCCACCACATCTACAAAAAGACGAAAAGATCACAATTTAGGTGTCTAACAGCCAATGAGAATATACATTTTTACTTAGTGCTCTAATCCAAAGGTATTCTGTAACCTTACTAAAATTAAAAAAATCTAAAGACTAATTTTTTTGAAAGTTTCACTTGACTATAAATAAACACTTTCAGTCACTAAAAAGTACTGAGGGAACTATGGAAAGTACCCAGCATGTTGCAACTGGTAGCCCCTGTTTCCAAATATCAGAATAAAATTTGAAACAAACACTGAGCTTAGTACTTTACATAGAATTAGGTAAAGGAAGAGCTCCAGCAAGGGCCGTTCCTAAAATGATTGGCAAAAGAGCTGATCAGTGCTTCTTGCCAAGGTATGATTTATAGCGCTGACGAAATCCATACCAGTGCTTGAAATGTATTCCATTTTTCACATTTCTTTCTTTTCTTTTCTTTTTTCGGTTTTTCGAGATACGGTTTCTCTGTAGCTTTTGGAGCCTGTCCTGGAACTAGCTCTGTAGACCAGGCTGGTCTCGAGCTCACAGAGATCCACCTGCCTCTGCCTCCCGAGTGCTGGGATTAAAGGCGTGCGCCACCACCGTCCAGCCCATTTCTCACATTTCTAACCCTTTAGGACCCCAGAAATCATTCTGAGCAGTAGGACAGAGATCAATTACTTATGGATAGTCATATGTATTTCTAATTTTAAGTACTCCCAACACTTAAAAGGACTTTGCTAGAAAACAGTTTCAGCCACTATCTCTTATGTCCACATGTGTAGAACAGGCAGAATTAGTGAAAAAAAAACCAACAACAAAACCCTTTTATATAAAGACTGATCATCAGAGTAACAAAATAAAAACTTTTAATAAAATGTCTTGTTTAAACTGGTTAGAAAAAAACCCCCACAGAATTTAAGTAATAACCTAAGCAATAATTCTTTTTAAATACAAGAGCAGGACATAATGGTCTACATCTGTAATCCCAGCTCTCAAGAAGTTGAGAGAAGGTTAAGGAGGGGGATAACTCAATGGGTAAAAGCACTTGCTGTACAAGCATGAGGACCTGGGTTGGAATCCCCAGCACCCTTGTAAAACCAGACATGGCCACATACTGAGTGCATGCCTGTAGTCCTAGAAGTGGGGTGGAGAACAGTAGATTCTGGGAGTTTGCTGGCTAACCAGCTTACCTGAAAAAACAGATTCAGACTCAGTGATAGAATGAACACAAGCATGTCTGTGCTCACAGGCTCCCACCACATACAGAGAGAAAGAGAGAGGGAGAGGGAGAAGGAGAGGGAGGGAGACTACATTCTTACATTTCTGGGCAGGAGTCTAATTCCTTGATACGTTAAACAATCTCGATTCAAGTTTAACAAATTGCAGTGGATGTAGGTACATTACTGCAATTTTTCCAACTGCAGACAAGAAAGACTTCATGCCCAGAGAGAACAAAAGATAACACAAAAAGAAAACATCACAACGTCAGACTTCTCAATAATCACAAATTTACCTCCAGAAACCTAAACAAAACCAAACTAAACTACCTCTGGGCAGTGGTGGCTCAGGCCTTAAGTCCAGTACTCATGGAGGCAGAGGCAGGTGGATCTCTATGAGTTGAAAGGCAGCCTGGTCTACAAGAGCTAGTTCTAGGATAGGCTCTAAAGCTACAGTCTCAAAAAACCAAAACAACAACAACAACAACAAAACACTCCAGTATTCCTTTAAAGTAAATAAAAACAGTAAAAACCGAATGCAGGAACAAAATACTTCCCCCACACAATTTTATCTTTTGTCATAAAATGGTAAGTGCCAAACTTAGAAAATAGTCGATCCAGATAGTTTATGAGAGCTAAGAAGAACAAAAATCTCCAGAAGGGAACTAATAAAACTAATGTATTTGACCACAGAGAACAGTAGCCAGGTGTGGAGGCTCACATTGTAGAGGCTCACATCTACAACCCCAGCACTTGGGAAGCCAAGGCAGGATCAGAAGTTCAAAGCTGTAAGTGATGGGGGAGAGTCTTCTGTTTTGTGTTAATTTCAGTGGTTAAATAAAGAGACTGCCGCCGGGCGGTGGTGGCGCACGCCTGTAATCCCAGCACTCGGGAGGCAGAGGCAGGCGGATCTCTGTGAG
>NW_004949110.1:7071862-7090874 GCF_000317375.1 Microtus ochrogaster
ACAGCTGTAAGTTCAGTACTCAATGGTACTTTTTTCTTTTATCTTATCCTGAGGTTTGGTGACCATTTCAGTATAGTGGTGATGGGGGAGAGTCTTCTGTTTTGTGTTAATTTCATTGGTTAAAAAAAGAGACTGCCTTGGCCCTTTAATAGGACAGAAAATTAGGTAGGCGGAGTAAACAGAACAAAATGCTGGGAGGAAGAAGGCAGTGAGTCAGACTCCATGCCTCTCCTCTCTGAGATGGATGCCCATTAGACTCATCCTGGTAAGCCACACTCAAGTGGCAATACGGATATTAGAAATGGGTTAGATCAATATGTAAGAGCTAGCCAATAAGAGGTTATAACTAATGGGCCAGGCAGTGTTTAAAAGAATACAGTTTCCGTGTAATTATTTCTGGTAAAGCTAGCCAGGTGGCAGGACGCACCCCACTGCTCATACTACATGTAAGAAACATAAGCATAAACAACTTAGCAAGAGGTAAATATTGAGCCAAACAAAAAGAAAAAGGATAAGCTCTGACTTAATTTTATTAAAAACTGGATGATAAGTAATCATAGTGAAAAGAGAAATGAGGGAGGAATGGAAAGTGGTACACTATATTATCACTATCAAAATACCATATAGAAAATTTAAAAATCAATTAAAATTACAAAGAAAAATCTAGAGTTGGACACATACATCGCAGGGGTAGGGTTCTATTATCATTCAGCAGCTTTGTTTGGTTCTTATCGTGCGCATTTATTTTCAAAATATTGCTTATTGAGACAGAGTCTCTCTATAAAGCCCTAGCTGGCCTGGAAGTCAGATCGGGCCTACCTCTACCTCCTGAGTCCTTAGCAACACTGTACTTTTTTAACTTATGTGAAAGGGATTTCATTTTTATGGCATCATCAGCTTCGTGTACAAGATTAAAGCACTGTGCTATAATGCATTTAGTTTTATGTCTAAATGAGCATGAGCACAACCAAACTATATTAAATATACAGTATATAGCTCACTTATGCATCTAAGATGTGGATGCACAATTATTATAAGTTAAGCAAGTAGTTAATTAAAGGAAAGGGCCTGAGAGCCATGATGCAGGCGTAGAGTTTCAGCAAGAAGGAGGCAGAAGAATAATCAGAAGTTCAAGGTTATCCTTAGTTACACAATGAACTCAAGCAAGGCTAGGCTACATGAACTATCTCAAAAAACAAATACTATGTAATATTATTTGAGCCTTATTCCACTCCTTCAGTTTCACATCAATAAACTAAATTTTCATTAAGACAGTAAATTAAACCTTTCAGAAACACCAATTTGCATAACCAATATAATCACATTTTTAAAAAATAGCAAGAAGTCAAGAAGCAAGACCACAAGCTCAAGGCCTGCCTAGGGTAGGTACTCCACTTCAAGACGAGCCAGGCCAACTTAGTGAGATCCCGTCTTAAGATTAAAAAGAGGTTGGAGCATAAGGCTCTATGTTTACTTTGCAGAATAGCATGAGAATATAGAATCAAGATGAAGTACCTCAAACCAAAACAAGCTAAAAGGCCTATACCCATGCAGAAAGTTCTAGAAGTTAAAAATCACCAGGAAGATAAAAAGGATTCAAGGTTTTCTGACACTCAACTATCAGAAAACACAAGAAATAGTAAAAGACACACCACTCAGGCATGGTGGTGCATACTTTTAGTCCCAGGTCTTGGAAACAGAGGCAGGTGGATCTCTGAGGTAGTCTGGCCTACAGAGCAAATTCCAGGCCAGTCATGGGCACATAGCAGATTTTGTCTCAAAAAGCAAAGGAAACACACAAAAGACACAAAGTAACAAATGAAAAAGAAAAATCAATTACCTCCAACTCTCTCTGGCCGTGTGCACATGCTTACTCAAGGCCTACTCCAAGTGCATTAAACAAGCCCTTAGAGTTTCCTGCCTTCTACAGGTGCTATTTTCCTCTGACCCAGTGACCAGGCCAGAAGTTAGAGCCATGTAGTATGGCAGCCAATTCTTCTGCTAATGTGAATATTTTACTACTTAAAAGTTACAATTTAAAGTTATTTCTGTAAAACAATCATTCATTTGCTGTGTTTTCTTCACTGGCAATTGAAGGGAGAATAGCCCAGTTTGAGACCAAGGAACATTAAAAATTCATTATAGCATCAAAAATCTCTACATTACACATCTTTCTGTATTGATGTGTAAAATGATATTGTATGTTTGATATATCCAAAGTAACCTCAATTTTTTTTCTTCTTAGTCAAACTACCTGGACCAATGTGCATCTTAAAAGTTTATAGGCAGGGGCTAGAGCAATGGCTTAGGGGTTATGAGCACTGGTCATTCTTCCAGAAAACAGGAGTTCAATGCCCAGCATCCACATGGAGGTTCACAAGAATATGTAATACCAGTTCTAGAGGATCTAACAGTACTCAACATGCACACAGTGCAGGCAAAACACTAGGCACATAAAACAATAAAGTTTATAGGCAATTAATGGGGAGTGGTCCACACCTATAATTTAGCACTGTTGAGGCTAAGACAAAGGGACCAAGAACTGCAGACCCGCATAACAAAACACTGCCACCCAGAAAGAGGGAGGGAGAGAGGGAAGAAGGGGAGAAAGGTAGGAGAAAGGAAAGGAAGAATGAACCAGGAAGGAAAAGGAACTAAAGGGGTAAACAACCAAGATTACTTAGAGAAATAAGACAGTCATGTTCTATGCATCGATCTACAGACTATTCAACATTGTTAAATTTGACTACTTTATAAGACAAATAAAACTCTTCTATTTTTATGTTTGTTTGTGTGGTAAGCTTACCCAACTATGACAAGTTGCTTCTATTTGCTTATGTACATAAGAAAAATTCAGGCATGCCAGTGGTCAACTACTTTAGTACTTTTTTTTTTTTAACCAACCTCTTGAGTAAGTTGGCACAGTTGAGTAAGCTAGGCACCAAGAGACTGTTTAAAAAGCACAGAACTCAAAAACTGCAAACATCTTGCGAGACTGACAGCTTCAAAGTGCTCTCCCGGGCAACTTTACCACAGGGCACGAGGACTGTAAGCTGATGGCGAGGGGGTGGGGGAGGCAAAGGGGAAGTTTTCACTAAACAGCAGTGAAGTAGCAAGCAGATCCATTTCAACCATGCTGCTAAGAATCTTGAACCTGCCAGGTATACAGTTACAAATACAGTCCTATAGTCTCAAACAGCTGAATCACTAGGACCAGTTTCCCAGTCTATAAAGAACTTTTACTAACAAAATTGAGGCGTATGTGTGTGTGGGGGGGGGGAGCACATAGGAACCTAAGAACTTTCAAGATTCTGCTGAAGGAAAGGGAGGACCATGGAACAGAACAGATTCCAAGACTTTGACTGTCAGACATAGGTTGCCTTCAGTCTGAGGTTCCAAGCATGCCTGAGCCACAACACTTGTTGGACAGGCAAGGAAGTGTGCAAAGTATTTCCTAAGTAGGTCCACAAATCTGGGTGGAGTACACATTTTAACAGGTGCTTGGAAATTCATCTTTCTTAATCTTTACACAAACCTATTTCCTCGAACAAATGCAGTTTATCTTTGTAAAAGCAGAATGAAGAAGTTCACCCATTTTTTCTGTTTTCAAGTAACACACCATTTCATGAGAAACAACACTAAAAAACAGTTCACGAAAATGTTAATTTATCTTAAGGTTTTTTTGTATCTTAAAACATGTGGGTCAGCTGGGTGGTGGTGGCACATGCCTTTAATCCTAGGTCTCTGTGAGTTTGAGACCAGCCTGGTCTACAGAGTGAGTTCCAGGACAGGATCCAAAGCTACACAAAGAAACTGTCTGGGGGTGGGGGGAAGGACCAAACAAACAAACAATAACAAAACATGTAGGTCACCTCTAAAATCCTATAAACTTCATTAAGGGATTTTAACCCCAACTTTTTCTTTTATAGCTTAATTTGTTAACTAATACTACAGACTGAGCATCATCTTCAAGTCTTCAGTATTTAAGGCAAGAAACACACCTTTTCAAAATGGCTATCAAGTGATAGATTATCCTATACAGTGATAGATTACCACGAAAAACTAAATAAATTGTTGAAGTGAAAGGGGTATTTAAGGTATGTGTGATATTTCTAGTTCAGGAAAAAAATAAAAAGACTACTCTTACTTTGAATGCTACAGCAAAATAAAGAATAATAATAATACCCGAATCAGAAAAATGCTGACCAGCTGGTTAGATAAACGTACATGTGTGGATGGACACTAATACACAGATCAAGATAAAGTTATATAGTACCAGACTAAGGACTAAAAAAATACACTATGGAAACAAAATATGCATGAGGAAACATGATTATTTTGAAAAAGTAAATTTCAGATAGGTGGTGGTGGCACACGCCTTTAATCCCAGCACTCAGGAGGCAGAAGCAGGCTGTGAGTTCGAGGCCAGCCTGGTCTAATAGAGCGAGTTTCAGGACAGGCTCCAAAGCTACAGAGAAACCCTGTCTTGAAAAACAAACTAACAAATGAACAAACCAAGTCTATTTGCTTCCCTTCACATTTTTAACAACTAATCAAAATCACTAAATTCTCCAATCAGATCAGATCCAGTGACTAAGAGCTCTTAAGCTTAATCTATATGTCTTTCTTGCTGCACTTGGTTTCAGAACCTATTTTCTGGTTCTTCTGGGTTTTTTTTCTTCTTTGAGACAGGATCTCATTAACTATATAGACCAGCTGACCTCAAACTCGGAGATCTGCTTGCTTCTGTCTCCTGAGTGCTGGGACCAAGGGCATGCGCCACCAGGCTCATCTGGCTCGTCTACTCTGGAGATCTGAACTTAAGTCTCCATGCTTGGGCAGTAGGCACTCCCTAGCCCCTGTACAAACCTAAAAGACTCTGTTCCTAAATGAACAGACTACCTTTACACAGACTACCAGCACAAATGCCAGCACATCTGTGAAAGCAAACAACATCATACTATTTTTGTGAATTCCACTTGGAACGGCCGGACCACCAGAAGAGTTCTTGGGAATTCAAAGGAGTTGCTACTGCCCCAGCTCCAACACTATCCCTTGTTGTGCCAAGCTAACTCTCTACAGGGAAACAGCTAACAAAACAGAATAAGTAACTTCCCTTAGTTTTCCAATCCATTAGAATGAAATTCTCACAGGAGAGTATATCTCAATGTTTAAGACATCTGCCTCCCCATTCATAGGTTCAAATCCTACCCCCTAAGAGGTGACATCACTGAGAAGGGCTGGGTTTGGGGGAAGTGACTAGGTACTGAAACAGAGCTTTATGACATAAAGGAGTGCTGCCCCTTTCACCATTTGAGACTGAGAATGAAGTCGGAGGAAGTAGGTCCTCTCTAGGCAGGCATGCAATCTGCTCACCTGGACTCTCGAGGCTCTAGACCTGGAGCAAATAAATATTAACTTTCTAGATGCCACCTGATTTATGGTATTTTGTTATCGCAGCCCAAAAGGTCTAAGTAGACACAGGATGGAACTGGGGACATGGCTCAGTGGTTAAGAGCATTTGCTGCTCTTGCAAAGGACTTGGGTTCAGTTCCAGCACCTAAACAGCGACCCACAACTGTGTGTTCCTCCAGTTCCAGGATATCTGAAGCTGTCTTCTTCATCTTCTTCTTTTTCTTTTTCTCTTTTGTCAAGACAGGATTTCTCTGTGTAGCCTTGGCTGTCTGGAACTCCCTCTGTAGACCAGGCTGGCCTTGAACTCATAGAGATCTGCCTGCCTCTGCCCCCAGAGTGCTGGGATTAAAGGTGTGCACCACCGCTAGAGTACTCTGATGCCCTCTTTTGATTGGCCTGCATGGGTTCCAGCACACATGTGGTGCACATACATATACAAAAATATGCATAGGCACGCGCGTGTGTATGTATATATATATATATATATATATATATATATAATTTTAAGTTTTATTTTACTTCATGTATGTGAGTGTTTTGTACTATGTCTGTTAGATCCCCTGGAACTAGGGTTTTAGATGGTTGTGAGCTACCGTATGGGTGCTGAGAATCAAAATCTGGGTCCTTTCCAAGAACAAGAAGTGTTCTTAATCACTGAGCTATTTTTCCAGCCACACAAAAATAAATCACAAAAAACCCCCGAAAACTCCACAGAAAAATAGAAAAGATGGAAGAAAATGAGAACAGTAAAAAAATTATGGGCATAGTATAATACAAATAAACATCATTAAACTTCTACTTCTGGCCTGTTCTTTTTTAAAATTTTTATTTATTTATTTATTTATTATGTATACAATATTCTGTCTGTATGCCTGAAGGTCAGAAGAGGGCGCCAGACCTCTTTACAGATGGTTGTGAGCCACCATGTGGTTGCTGGGAATTGAACTCAGGAACTTTGGAAGAGCAGGCAATGCTCTTAACCACTGAGCCATCTCTCCAGCCCTTCTGGCCTGTTCTTACAAGGAGCCAGGTGAAATAATTTCGCAACCAAAAAAAAAAAATCACAATATTACTCAACAAATAAGTAACTCGAGAAAGTTGTCTTTATAGTACTTATGTCTATGAACAGACACACAGCATCTGAGGTGGAGTAGAAACTAAACCTTAACATTCTCTTCTTCACAGCTACCATGATCCGTCTCTGTAACTCAATTAACCCAACAAATGCCCTTACAAATCCTGAATATTAACTCTAGAAAACACATAATGAGATCAAAGGGTGCCTTAAAGAAAGCACGGGTTAATAAGCACGTGAGAATGTCATTCAGAACCAAGGTCCAGGCTGTTTCAAATGTTCCTATTAAACAGCACAGCCCCTAGTAAAAATCTTCTGGGATCCTGAAGTGCACAGCATACACCATTTTGAGTCACTAGGACAGGCGCTCACAGGTCCCCAGGTGAAGATGTTGCCGTGAAAGGTTCCTCTTGGTTCTTTTAAGGTATGCTGAGCGCATTCCAAGGAACACCACGTGAGGAAGCCAAGACATAGGCTACAAAGACACACCTCTTCTGTGCGGTAAAATAAATCTTATAGCTCCTAGTGTGGATAGAATCCCGTAATGATAAACTTAGCACTTACAAAGAACACACCAAATCATTGTCAAAAACATGCAAGCTTGGTACACAAATTAGACATTTTTAATTAAGAACATTTCCAACATAACCCGCCTCGCATCTCTACGTGTTTATCACACACAACACTGCCAGAATATGATGCACAACAGAACTTATGTATTATTCAATCATCAAGACTTTTACAATTATTTATTCCTCATTTACTTGTATGAAAATGTTTGACCATAGGGAAGAGATTTTTTTTTTACATTATCATATTTTTCTCTATTTTGATCAAAAGGACCTTTGCTGTCTCACCTATCACTCCACTATTTCTGTGAGGAGTATGCTAAATCACTTAGACATTCACTCTATATAAATATGAAGTTGAGATGAGATGCAAAGGGAGAGAATTTACAAGCAAAAACACTGTTATCGTGTCCCACTTAACATTCTACTGTGCACATACTAGACTTCTTTGGGAAGGAGGGAACAAACTGATGTTTTTGGATCCCATAAAAATCCTCCATTCCAGTTCTCAACAACAACAACAAAAACCCAAAAACCCAAAAAGACCCCTAAATGGTCTAAATTCATAAGTATTAATAAACACAAGGTGATGATCCCAGTACAAGCTGGAAAACTAATGCATTTGTGCTAACATTTATTTCATATACATATGTGCTCTATCTTTAACAAAACTTGCTAAACATGAAACCTAAACACAGGAGCCACAGAAGGTCCTGCCTTAGAGAGGACATCAACTTTGCCTTATAGGTGAAGTGATCAAAATCAAAGGTTTTGTCTATTCTTAATTCAAATTCAAAGGGCCAGCCTGAACTACATCTATGGGTCTTCTACCTTGCACAAGATCTAATTACAAGTGGAAATCCAATAACTTCAGGAGAATACATCCTTACTTTCCCTTACCCCCTCCCCTCCAATACAGAGTTTACTAAAATGTCTTAAAGGCCAGAGATGGAGCCCTGTGGTGGGAGAGCTTGCTTAGCATGTGCAAAGTTCAGGTACAGCAGAGACTTACTGGTAGTAAACATTTCAGAAACAGGAAAAGCAAACGGGTTCTCGCAAAATTAGCAGTTGCTTTAACGCCAGAGTAGAGAACGGTTCAAAACGGGAGAATAACAAATGCTGAATTAAATGTGTGCTAACTAAGAAAAGTACTGTCATTATCAGCAATAGAATCCCCATATATTAAGTCAAAGCACACAACCACGAAGAGAATGCATATGTATTCCTTTGATATTCTTAAAGTGACTGATCCAAAATCAAACCCTTGGGGTTTGAGACTACTTTATTCTGCTGAATAGATTAGAAAGCTAATCCACCATAGTTATTTTTATGACAAGGTTATAATCGTACTGATAAAAATCTTAACGTTGCTCTAATGATAGGGAAAGAACATCTCGAATGGAGGAAGAAAGTTGGCTCAGCAAAATGGCTGTGGATCAGCAAACCAGACTTCAGGCTCCATCCTAATCCTGTGAACATATATAGTTAAATATTCATCTAAGTGCATGACTTCTCTCAACTCAGCCCTTCTCCAAAGCGGCAGTGCTGGGGGGCTGATTTCCCGCAAAATAAATAAAAATAACAAGAGAAAGGTCTTCAAAGTCACTGCCGCTTTGCACCATCTCCCGCAACCGGGACAAGCTAGGGAAAAAAAAAAAATTCCAGAGCTGGAAACAACCTCCAGGTACCGCGGGTGAGGGAGCACAACAACGCCTTCCCCGACGGCTGCGACGCCACCAGGTGCAGCAGCAGCAAGCGCGCAGCGGCGGCCGGAAACAAGGTCGCCCGCGAACGTGGGCGACGTGAGGCCCAGGAGCGCGGGGCGAGGAGACCGGCCGAGGCGGCTCCCATTTTGTCTCCAGGCCGGGCCTCCTAGGCGAGGCCGGGGTCCGTGTGCCTCAGCTGCCGCCCGCGCACGACCGCCAAGCTAGGCCGCGACTCACGCCCAGGCCCGGCGTGGCCTCCGTGGGCCCGCGCGGTCCCGCCCGCAGCCTGCACCCCGCGCGCCCCACCGACCTACCCCCCGGCAAACAGATGCACCAGCGTGTCCCTTTGGCTCATCCTCTCTTCTGCATGTCCTCCGGGCGCAGAGGCAGGACGCGAAGCCGGCGGCCCGCCACAGGCAGAGGCGTGGGCCGAGAGGGACGCCGGGGGAGCGGGCGGAGCCGCAGCTGCGGAAGGGCCACTGGCGAACCCTCCCGGCGCCGTCCCCGATTCGGCGACCTCCACCCGACTGCGCAGCCCGAGTCGCGAGGAGTCCGACGTCCCTACATAAACAGAAGCTTCTATTGGGTGAGACCGAGTGACGTCACGAGACCCGCACGCCTCTTTCACGTGATCGCTGGCGGGGGTGGGGGGGAGCATGGGACTCCTCAATGAAGGGCCGCGGGGCAGGACGGGAACGCGTGCGGGACTGAAGTGGGTTGCCTCGCCGGTGCACCTGCTCCGCTAATCCGGGAGGCGGCCCAGCGGCAGACTCATCTGCGCAGACCGGTTGCGACAAAGAGCCCAGCGGTCCGAGGTCACTGCCGATCTACTCTGCTAATGCGTGAATTCAGGACTGAGCCAGTCGGCTTTCTGTGTGCGCCTCGGAAATCGCTGAATGCTTGGAACCGCTTGTGCACAGATACCCGCGTGCATGCTCACCAACAGCACAGTATTAAACCTGATCATTCAGCATTAGCGTTAAATTGGGATCTGTAGGGGAGAGACGAGGTACATCACGAAACTTTTTGTCAGGGGAGGGGTGCAAGGCCTCACGGTGAAAGGAACCCTGATGGGTCTGGGTCCCTATAAAGTTCAGGCTGGGCTCCAACTCACAGACACCTGCATGCCTTAAACCTCCTAAATGGTGGGATTAAAGGCCTTCCAGGCTCTGTGGAACATTCCTGTGGCAGAATGCTGACAGAGAATTCCTGACAGGAATAAGGTAGAGTCACGTGGGGGGAAAACCTTCCAAGTTTCTTAAGTGAAGGGCAAGATTAATCTGAAGGTTTACTATAGGAAAAGATAATTATTTTATTGACCAACACATGTTTCTTATATGTATACATAAGACTAAGGAAAGTTTTTTTTCTCTAGAAAATGGTTGTTATTTTTAATTCCTATTAACTGGTAATTATTTCCGAGGCACAAATGAACAGGCAAAATAATATAATAGACACCAATATGCTAATCACACAGAAGGAACCGTAAAACTAGATTGTTTCGACTCTCTACGCGCTACAGGAAGTAGGATGAAAATTTAAAAACATACACACACACAGACAGAGACAGACAGACAGACAGACAAACGGGGCCATGGGAACATCCTTTGGACAAGAATGCCAACCGTGCCCCTTTATTGTGCTCAGGGGCAGCTTACAGAGGGCTCTAGCCACGCCCCAGCTCTCAGGACTCATCAGAACCCGCTCCCCTGCCACCAGGGTCTTGTGCTCAGAGCAACTGCGGGCTGCTCAGAGCAGACGAAAAGAAGTGTTTACAAGAAATTCGGGGTCTGGTGGTCCGCAGTCCTCAACAAGGAACAAATTTTATTTTATTTTTTTCTTCTCATATGATTGCCTGTCCATTTGCAGGCCCCCATCACCCTTTCCAGCCCACACAGAATTCTCCAGAACCACTTTCCTGGTGACACCACTTCCTTGACAAATCTGGTTGCCTTAGCTCCCTTTCTGTTTCACTGGCTCCTAAATTCCTACAGAATGCACAGACTGCAAGAGTGGGTAAAAATATTTAAAGAATCTCAACAGTGCCAATGATATTGTCTTCCTTCTTATTTTGATTATTATTGCTGTTGGGGGAGGGGCAGGTGCGGTCAAAGTGCTTTGCCCAAGGTTATGCAGTTCCTCCTGGAAGAGTTCGGGTTTGAATCCAGGAGCGTCTGACTTTAGAACTTTAGTTGTTAAAATAATAGCCATCTATTGGTCAGAAAAGAAAAAAAAAACTGGGCAAAGCTAGAAGAGCAGACTGAAAGAGTAACAACCCTGGGCGAATGCCAAAAATTCTGGCATCGCATCCAATGCCTATTTCTTTCCATCCATCCTACAGCAATTTCGTTGAGACTCAATTCCCATAGCAGTGGCTGTTAAAATGTGTGGGTTGGTGGTTTTGGGTGTGTTCAACCCTCCCCTACCTGATTCCAGAGCGCTTCCTCACCCCAGTGCCTCCACGGATTTGTTAGCAATCACTGGCATTCTCTCCTCTTACTCCCTCAAACCACTCCTCTAGTTTCTATCCCTCTGCTTTTGCCGAGGCTGCACATTCCATCTAAGTAAATAATACGATGTGCGGCCTAGGTGAATCGCAGCATGCTGCATGACGGTACTTCGTTTCCCCTTCATGCCTGTTTCCTTGTTTGGCTGTATCACAATATGATCTATATTCAGTGAATGGCCGATTGGGTCGTTTCCATACTGAAGCTATTCCCAAAGCTGCATCTGTGGACAAGTTCCACCGTGGACATGTTTCTGGACAATAACAGTTATTCCTAGGTAGTGACAAGTCCGGTGTTGCCATTTCCTTTTCTGTCTTTCTTAGAAGCCACTGTGGAAGCAGACTCTGACCGGGCACAATCTGGCTAAAATTGGGCGCTGCCCACTGGGGCGCTACGGCTAAGTCCGCGAGGACTCAGGCCTGAGGTAACCAAGCCTGCCGCCACTGTCATAACCTTCCTTATCTCTCGTGACTAGAACACCTCGTAAGCAGCTTCCTTCCACAGCTCCCTTTGCCCCTTTCTACAAGCTTCTATGCGCTTTCCTGAAGGTCGGCTTTAGTTCTCTCCCAATTTCTACCCAAAGGGCTTCTGAAAGATTCACAATCAGGTGAGTACCTCAAAACAAGGGCCTCAACTTCCTGACAAATAATGGTTTTTAACTGTAATTGCTAAATAGTTGGAAGTTCTTAGTAGCTGTTGGGGCAGGGCGCAATAGAAGCACAGCTGGACTGGTGCCATGTTGCCAATCTCTTGTTTTTCTTATTTTTTTCCTGTTATCTTTGTTTCTTGTAGGTTTAGGAATTCTTATAAGCTTCAAGCCTCAGGCTGGCAGCGTCAGTTTTAAATGTCTGGTGGGTTTTTATTGTGTAAGGCTGTTGTTATGGTAAAACACCATGACCAAAAACAACTTAAAGAAGAAGGAGTTTATTTTAGCTTAGGTTTCTAGAAACCTAAGTGCATCATGGTGGGGAAGCCTAGCAGCCAGCTGTAGGCACGATGCCAGAACAGGAAGCTGGGAACTCACATCCTCAATGTGAACCTTGGAAGCAGAGACAGCCAACTGGGGCATGTCTTTTATGTCAAAGCCTGCTCCCAAGGCTTATTTCCCCAGTAAGGCTTCACCACAGTGCTACCACCTGAGGAACAAGTATCCAGATACCTGAAACTATTTGTCATTCAGACCATCTCAAAAGGCAAAGTAGATTTTCTTTTTTCTTTTTTCTTATACCAAATGTGGCATTTTTGTCTTTTCTTTCTTTCTTTTTCTTTCTTTCCTTCCTTCCTTCCTTCCTTTCTTTCTTTCTTTCTTTCTTTCTCTCTCTCTTTCTCTCTTTCTTTCTCTTTCTCTTTCTCTCTTTCTCTCTTTCTTTTTGTTTTTTGAGATGGGGTTTCAGACTTCCCGGCTAGTCTCAAACTTATCTGAAGATGACCTTGAACTTCTGACCCTGATTCCTCCTCTGAAGTGCTGGGGTCACAGGTCTGTGACTCCGGGCCTGGTTTTTATGTGCTGCTGATGACCCCAGGGCTTCAAGCATGCTAGGCATGACTCTGCCAACAGAGCCACATCCCCACGTCCTCATTTTACTTTCAGCAGTGAGTTCAAATGCAGAAGGGTTTGAAGAGAAAGTTAAAATCTTCTTGTCAGTATCCTTTCCCAAATCATACTTTTCAGTGGAAACTATTGTCCATAGTTGGGTGACTATCCCTTTGGACACTCTGTGCCATGGGGACACTTTGAAGCACTTTATATTTATACAGCACTGTCTATGACTAGCCCTTGATTGCTTTGTTTTAAGATTTATCAAGTTACGATTGACTTGTAGTAAAGCACACACATAAAGTAATATAATTTGAGGAGTTGTTACATGTATACATTAGAAGCACCGCTGTAATAAAAGTAAGTGGTATA
Organism: Microtus ochrogaster; assembly: GCF_000317375.1. Classification (NCBI taxonomy): domain Eukaryota; kingdom Metazoa; phylum Chordata; class Mammalia; order Rodentia; family Cricetidae; genus Microtus; species Microtus ochrogaster. The sequence continues at coordinate 7,085,044 of NW_004949110.1, forward strand.
TCCATCAATACCCTTCCACCCCAAATCTCCTGCCCATTGTAGTTTTTCCAGTCTTTTTAACCCTTGTAGGCAACCACTGTATATTCACTTACATTTGTCTACAGTTTCATCTAAATAAAACCACAGAATGCAAACACATATACATACATTACCACATATGCATATGTGTGTTGGCTTCTTGTCATAATTACTCTTAGACTACTTCATGCAGTAGCTCATTTCTGGTCTAGTGGCAACCGTTTAAGCTGTATGCAGTATTCAGTTATTACAAATAAATTCACATTCATGCATTTGTATAGACATATACTTTTGTTCCTCTCATGTGACAGGCAGGGAAGTCCCATTTTACAGACAGGAAATTGAGATGCAAAGAGATTATGGGATTTATTGAGCTTGCAAGTGATGAGCTGGGCTGGAAACCGAAGGAGTCAGGCTCGAAAGTCTGTTCTCTCCTCCCTTAGTCCGCACTGATAGTTCAATAGTCCTCCCCCATTGAGAACATGCACTGAAGTTCCTACAAAAACTTGAACATCTTTGGAAAGAGACATCAGGATTGGTTCTCCAGAAGGTTCTGGAGAAGAAGTGTGTACGTACATCTGAGTTCCAAATGGAAAATTCCAGGACAGAAGCTTCCTTATACAGACTAATCTCCCAGTGGGTACTTCCCATCAGCCACTCTGTGTCGCTTAGACTGAATGACATTTAATGACTTAGCCATGAACCCTGGTGATAAGCATTTAGAGGGAGTAGCAGAGATAGATAAAATATTTCACTTGCAAAGATGGTGAATCAACTTTTCCTTTGTGGGGAATACTATGTCTCAAGGCCTAAAAGCATGCCCAAGAGCTCCTGAAAAACCTCAAACATTTTTTTATTTAAGAACTTATTTGGGCTAGAGAGATGGCTCAGAGGTTAAGAACACTGACTGCTCTTCCAGAGGTCCTGAGTTCAGTTCCCAGCAACCACATGGTGGCTCACAGCCATCTGTAATGAGATCTGATGCCCTCTTCTAACATTGTGTATGTATAAATAAATAAATAAATCTTAAATTTAAAAAAAAAGAACTTATTTACACAGTCTATTTTGATCATGTTCTTTTCTCTCCCCCACAAGTATATCTCTAGAACTACCCCTAGTGCAACTCTCTGTATTAGCCAGGGTTCTCAAGGACAGAATTGATAGAATGGATCTCTCTATATTTGTGGGGGCTATTCTTGGTTGTCAGCCTAACTTTATCTAGCAGTAGAGGGCACAACTGTGATCCAGACCTTGAGGTAAGAAGACAACAGTCCTTTGATCCTTTGATACGGATCTTGAGGCTGGGTCCAGACGTTGAGGCTGGAAGGCACACCTTTAATCTGGGCCACACTTCTGCTGGAAGCCTACATAAGTACAGGGAAAGAAGGAAGGGAGTGTGTTCTTTCTTTGCCTGCTTGCCCTTGCCTTGTCAGCACATCCATCCCTTCACTGGCGTTGGAGTCTTTGGGATTCCAACACATACAGAAGACCAGCTGGTACCCAGCATCCTGGGACCAAGCAACTCAGCCTGTAAGAAAAAGGAGAAAGAGATTCATCCTATAATTTCTGTGACTCTAGAGAACCCTGACTAATATTAAGGGTAGATTTATTAGAGTGATGTACAGGCTGTGGACCCCTAGTCTCCCGATGCAAAGGCCAAGAATCAGGTAGTTGTTCAGACCACGAGGGTAGATGTCTCAGTTGCTTTTCAGTCTGTGCTAGAATTCCAAAGAAGTAGGTTCTAATATCAGCAAAGGAATTCCTCAGCAGCAGGATAGATGACCTTGCCAGCACCAGAGAGAAAAAGAAGGAAAAAGCAAAAAGCTTCCTTCTTTTATGTTATTTATATGAACTGCCACCAGAAGGCATGGAGGTATGTATGTCCTTCTGTGTGTTGTGATATAGGTTGCTTTTATGGGTAGATGAATAAAGTTGTTTTGGCTAATGGCCAGGCAGAACAGAGCCAGACAGGAAATCCAAACAGAGATAGAGAGAGAAAGAAGGCAGAATTAGAGAGATGCCATGTAGCTGCCAAAGGAGAAAGATGCCAGAACATTACTGATAATCCACAGCCACATGGGTGATACACAGATCAGTAAACTTGGTTAATTTAATTTGTAAGAGCTAATTAATATTAAGCCTGAGCTAATAGGTTAAACAGTTTATAATTAATATAAACCTTTGTGTGTTTTTTTTGTGACTGAACAACTGTGGGACCTTTTTCCTTTGTCTGTCTGTCTGTCTGTCTGTCTGTCTGTCTGGTGTGTGCATTTGTCTGGGTTATGTTGCTGGGTATTAAACCCATGGTCTTCATAGGCCAGCCAAGCTCTGTACCTCAGAATGACATGCTGAGCTCTTGAAGTTTTCAGCTAGAGTCTTCCTACATATATTAGGCTCACCTTGAACTTGCTATGTGCACCTTAGGCTGGCTCGAAACTTAAAATTCTCCTTCTTTATCTTTTTGAGTGCTGGAATTTCAGGCATGCGCCAGCACATCCATCTCACCAATAAATTTTATGCTCCATAGTGGTTGATGTGTAAAAATTTATGTTATGGAATTTTAACCACAATAAAAGTATGCAGGCAGTGCACATGGTCATAAATATATACCACTAGGACAGTTACAAGGAAAATATCAGCTCCCCGGCCTTCTTAGTGCCTCATTTTGTCTCTATGAGCAACTATTTATAAGGTTTTACTTATGTCTTCTAGTTCCATATTTTTCCCTCTTTTTCTTAAAAAGAGAGAGAGAGAGAGAAAGGCAAATTCATGGAGACAGAAACAGAATAGAAGTTCCTGACAGAGAGGGGTTGTAAGAAGTTTAATCTTTAATGAGGACAAAGCTCAGTTTGGGGTAAAGGGAAACTCTGGAAATGGTCATGGTTATACAATGATATGTATCGCTATGATGGCACTGACTTAAAAGGGTCGAGGTAGAAGCTGGGCTTGGTCCTGGGCCTGGAATCCCCACTGCTCCGTCTTTCAAATAATAAAGATACAGGTTCAGTAGTCAGATGTGCTTAGGTTCAGGTGATTGGGTCCTTCTTAAAGCCAACCGTTCACAACAGGGAAAGCTGGAATAACAGACTCAACAGCACAGCAGAACAAAGACAGTTCCTCATATTTACAGACTTCAGAGGGTGTGTGGGGTCTCTGAGCTTTGACAGAGGGGAAAACCTCTGAGTTTAACAGTTTAGTGAAGGTCCTGGACAGGATACAAGGCTGTCATTTAGGAAGGTAATCCTATGGGAATGTCAGATTGGGAGGTTAGCAGTTTAGGGAAAGTACTATAAGATGTGGCTGATGCCCTGTGTCAGGAGTAGCCTTAGTTATCTAACATTTCAGCATATGTGTGCATGTTTGGGACAGTGTCCAGGTGTGGTGGTACTAGCCTTTAATCTCAGCACTGGGGAGACAGAAGCAGGAAGATTTCTGTGAGTTTGAGATCCGCCTAGTCTATGTGGTGAGTTCTAGGCCAACCAAAGTTATATAATGAGGCTGTGTCTTGATACACGCATGTATGCATACATACATACAGACATACATACACATATATGGTCTGGAGAGATAACTTACTGGTTAAGAGCTCTTACTTATTCTTTCAAAGGACCTGGGTTTGATTTCTAGCACCCATATAGGTAGCATACAACTCCTGTTATTTCAGATCCAGGGGATCTGCCACCCTTTTCTGTTTTTTTTTTTTTTTTGATTTTTTTTTTTTGTACATTGCACACACGCAAACAAACAGGCACACAAACACATACACATAAAATAAAAAAATACAACTTAAAGAATAAAAAATTTAAACTTAAAAATCGAGGGCAGGTGGAACAGCTCCGCAGGTAAAGGTGTTTGCCACCAAGCCTGACAACCTGAGTTTGATCCCTGAAGCTCAAACAGTGGAAGCAAAGAACTCACTCCTACAAGCTGTCCTCTGACTTCCACACTCATCCTGTGGAAAGTGTGTGCCCCGACTTTACTAGGATTTCTATTGCTGTGATGAAACTCCATGTCCAAAAACAAGTTGGGAGGAAAGGGTTTATCTGGTTTACACTTCCACATCACAGTCCGTCACTGAAGAAAGTCAGGACAGGTATTCAAATAGGGAAGGGAACTTGGGGACAGGAGCTGCTGCAGAGGCCATGGAGGGGTGCTGCTTATTGAATTGCTCCTCATGGCTTGCTCAGTCTGCTTTCTTAGTGTCTTGGTTAGGGTTTCTATTGCTATGAAGAGACACCATGACCACGGCAACTCTTTTTTTTAAAAAAAAAAATATTTATTTATTTATTCATTCATTCATTCATTATGTATACAATATTCTGTCTGTATGTATATCTGCAGGCCAGAAGAGGACACCAGACCTTATTACAGATGGTTGTGAGCCACCATGTGGTTGCCGGGAATTGAACTCAGGACCTTTGGAAGAGCAGGCAATGCTCTTAACCACGGAACCATCTCTCCAGCCCCACAGCAACTCTTGTAAAGGAAAAAAAAAATTGTCTGGGGTGGCTAACACTTTCAGAGATTTAGTCCATTATTATCACAGTGTGACATGATATCATGTAGGCAGACATGGTGCTGAAGCAGGAGCTGAGAGTTCTACATCTCAATCAGCAGGCAACAGGAAGTGGTCTGAGACACTGGATGGTATCTTGAGCACATATGAGACCTTAAAGCCCACTCCACAGTGACACACACTTCCTCCTTCAACAAAGCCATCCCTCCTAATAGTGTCACTCCATTTGGGGGCCACTTTCTTTTAAATCTCTGCATTCTACTCCCTGGCCCCCAAAGACCTGTAGCCATATCATAATGTAAAAATGCATTCAGTCCATTTTTTTTTTGTTTTTTGTTTTTCGAGACAGGGTTTCTCTGTGGCTTTGGAGCCTGTCCTGGAACTAGCTCTTGTAGACCAGGCTGGTCTCGAACTCACAGAGATCCGCCTGCCTCTGCCTCCCGAGTGCTGGGATTAAAGGCGTGCGTCACCATCGCCCGGCTTGCATTTAGTCCATTTTAAAAGACCCCATAGCCTATAACAGTCTCAAACTTATTTAAGAATCTAAAGCTCAAAGTCTTTGAGATTCATGCTCTCTTTCTATAATCCCCTTTAAAATCAAAATAAAAAATCAGATCACATACTTCCAACATACAATAGCACAGGATACACATTACCATTCCGTAATGCAGGGAAGGGAGCATAGAGGAATACTAGAGAAAAGCAAAACCAAAAACCATCCGAGAAAACTCCAAACTCTGAATCTCCATGTCTGATGTGAAAACCATCTTTAGATCTCCAGCTCCTTCCAGCTTTGTTGACTGCAACATGCTTCTTTCTCTTGGGCTCGTTCCGCTCCCTGTTAGCAGCTCTCCTTGGCGGGTACCCATGGTTCTGGCATCTCTTGGCATCTCTAACATCTTGGGGTCTCCAAGGCAATCCAGGCTTCACCTCTACCACTTCACCCAATGGCCTCTCTGGGCCTGCATGCAGGGACACTCTGACACAGGCCTAGCCTCAGCTGTTTTCTTAAGTCATGGAGGCAAATTCCATAAGCCCTTTCCTCTATCCATAACTCCAGAACCACGTGACTGAAGCTGCCAAATTCTGCTGCATGCTGTGGCTGGAACATGGCCCCCTTGTTCAATGACATCTTCACCAGCTTTCTAGATCTTGCTCTGTGAACCAGATTGACCTCAAACTTAGAGATCCACCAGCCTCTGCCTTCCAGATGCTGAGATTAAAGGCATGCACTATCATTCCTGACTCTAAGCTTTTCTTTAGTTCTTTTTCACAAATTGGAAACTTAGCTGGATGG
>NW_004949110.1:7091059-7093180 GCF_000317375.1 Microtus ochrogaster
CTCTGTAGACCAGGCTGGTCTCAAACTCACAGAGATCCGCCTGCCTCTGCCTCCCGAGTGCTGGGATTAAAGGCGTGCGCCACCACCGCCCGGCAGCTGGATGGGATCTTGCACTAAGATCACCACTCCCTTTATTCCATTTCTTAACCTGTTTATCTCCTTGAACACAGAATTTAGCTTTATTCCATTTCCTTGTACTCCTTTTTACATTTTGTAATTTACCTTGCTTAGCTTGTTCCTTTTCATTATAAATCTTCATTAGAGTTACCACTAATGACCACATGACAGAGTCTATACTAGGCTGTTTAGAAATTTCCTCTGCCTATGGAATTAATACAAAAACTCTTCCCTTTAGTCTTAAGCAAAGTCTTCAAACAAGAGCAAAATGCAGCCACATTCTTCATCAACACTTTTCTTAATTTTAAAGTTGTTTTAAGATTACATTTTCCCCCTCTCTCTCCAGTCATATCACATGATTCTTCCCAGGTTGGGACTGGAGGGGTGCTGAGCTGGATTTCAGGTGATTAGGTCCTTATTGATACTAGCCACTCACACAGCAGGGGATGCTGGGACAGGAGATGTGACAGTAACTCCATCATACTTTTCAATAATAGTTTATAGTGTTTTATTGATGTGTATTAATTTCAAACATTTTCTGTGTGTGTGTGTGTGTGTGTGTGTGTGTGTGTGTGTGTGTGCATGCTTTCAGAGGTCAGAAGAGGACATCAAATCCTCTAAAGCTGGAGTTACAAGTGGTTGTGAGTTGCCTGATGTAGGTCCTGGGAACCCAACTCCAGTCCTCTGGAAGAACAGCAATTGTTAGCCATTGAGCCATCTCTCTATCCCACACATCCCACCCCCATTTTCGGGGTCCATGTATTTATTTATTTGTTTGTTTGTTTGTTATTTAATATATATGAATATTTACCTTCATTTCTGTGCACGATGTGTGTGCCTGGTGCCCCCAGAGGCCAGAAGAGGGTGACTGATTTCCTGGAAGTGGACTTACAGATGTTTGTTAGCTACCACGTGGATTCTGGGAATTGAATTTGAGTCCTCTAGAAGAGAAGGAAGTGCTCTTAAAACCTGAAGCCCTCTCCTTTTTTGTTCTGATACTATTTACGATGTTTCTTAGAAAAAGGTATTGTGTCTATTGGCAACCTTTCATGTTTTGTTTGATTGCTCTTTTTTTTTTTTCTAAAGTTTTCCTTAAGTAATGAAGAGATTTTTGTCTCTTAGCCAGCGAGAAAGACAGATTCCTATGTGAGGGTTTCTCCTCCTCTGGGTGTTCCTTTCACTTTCCCACACGGGATTCTACCTCATCTGCTCCGTTTCTGCTTATAGTTGGTGCCGACAGAGCTTCTGGTCCCATGTCCTACTTGTCTGTTCCTCTGTCTTATTATTTTCAAAATCCTTTAAGAACTTTATCTTAAAGCCAGGCAGTGGTGGCACAGGCCTTTAATCCCAGCACTAGGGAGACATGGGCAGGTGGATCTCTGTGAGTTAGAAGCCAGCCTGGTCTACAAGAGCTAGTTCCAGGACAGGCTCAAAAAGCCACAGAGAAACCCTGTCTAGAAAAACCAAAAAATAAAAAAATAAAAATGAAACAAGGAAAATTAGTTTCTTCTGAGTGCACAGAATATTCTTTTGCCTACTAGATTCTATCTCCAGAAATAACCATTTTTTTTAAATTGTGACATGTTTATGGTATATTGTGGTTTTTAGGTTTAAAAATTATCCAGATGTTCAAATATACACCTTAAAAAAGGCTCCCATTAATCTAACAGCTCAAAATTCAGGTAATAAAGATAGTACAACAGTGTTTAAGCCCATCTGGTCCTGGGCTTTCTTTGAGCCATAAAGGCAATTAAAAAGAAAAGCTCCAAGTACTTAGACATAAGCCAATTATATACCTAGCTTTCTTTTAATGTAAATAAATTATTTTCCTCAAGAAATGTATACTGACTATGAATTCTCCTCCTTCTATTCCTGCCAGCTCCTTCCCACCTCCCTTCCTATTCAGGTCCACCCCATTTGATGTGGGAGGGTCATATGTCTATCTGTTGCTTGGCCTGATAGGTCAGAACATAGGTGGGTGGAATAGACAGAATAGAATGCTGG
>NW_004949110.1:7093280-7097917 GCF_000317375.1 Microtus ochrogaster
CAGCCTGGTCTACAAGAGCTAGTTCCAGGACAGGCTCAAAAAGCCACAGAGAAACCCTGTCTCAAAAAATAAATAAATAAAAAATAAATAAAAAATTAAAAAAAAAGCAACTTTATCTTTATCTCCCATTTTGAAAAGGGCCCTGACAAAATACCACGATGCTGGGGCGTTCTCTTTACTCTGTAGCTGGGTCCCCAGTGAACTTTCCTGGTGAGAAAGTGAAAGGCTGGGAACGCCCTTGGACTGTCTGCAGTGGCTTCTCAGTGCCAGCTTGTCTTTCAGCTCCCCAACCAAAATTATGTTTAGTATTTCCTTTCTCCTACAATCCCTGGCACAATGTCAGCTCTGAGTCAGCAGCCACAGTCAAGGGTCATTGCTTAAGAGGCTCGGCTTCTTGTTTGGCAGCAGTGCTGTGAGAAGCCACAGGGGCACATTCTTGGTAAACAATGCTTGGTGGAGAGTGTGCAGGCAGCTGCATTTTTCAGGAGGCTGCTCCCTTCTAGGGCTGGGTTTTAGAAAAACGGGTTCAGCAACTTTTCCTCTTCTTAAGCCTCCACCTCAGGCCATCAACTCTTAGCAGGCTTAATAGCTGGGCAAATAGGTAGGTGATGGAGAATTATATTGTCCTTGGGGTTAAGATAAAACATTAATGCCTTTTCACCTCAGGTAAAATGGAAAATGTCACGAATCAGGGAAAATTGAGTGGAGTTCCTAGAACGTTATTTCTTCACTAACAACCATGCAACACAGTCGATTCTAGGCTGTTTTGACATGAACCCAAAAACTCTTCGATTTAGCCTCAGGCAGATTTTTGAACAAGGGCAGAAAGCAGCTGTATTCCTCCACAAAATATGGCACGAATGATCTCTAGGCTATTTATCAATATTATTTTCATCTGAAACCTCTTGAGTTGGGCCGCCATAAGCTACATTGTTCTCAGCACCACTGTCTTCCCTGCTCCTACTAGTATAAGGCTCATTAAGTCTCACTTAAAGTGTTCAACTGTTTTTCTTATTCAAAGTCTAAAAGTCCACATTTTATTAAGAAGTATAGTTAGGCCTATCACAGCAATACCCCACTCCTGTTACCAGTTTTTGTCTTAGTCAACATGCTATTGTTGTAAAGACATGCCATGACCATGGCAACTCTTATGAAGAAAACCATTTAATTGGGGCTTGCTCACAGCTCAGAGGTGTAGTCCATTATCATCATGATGGGGAGCATGGCAGCACACAGGCAGACATGGTGCTAGAGAGTAGCTGAGAGTTCCACATCTGGGTCAGCAGGAAGAGAGGCACTGGGTCTGGCTTGAGTATTTGAAGCCTCTAAGCCCATCCCTAGTGACACACTTCTCCCAACAAGGCCACATCTCCTAATAGTGCCACTCCCTATGAGCCTATGGGGGCCATTTTCATTCAAACTACCACATATGCTGTATTAACAGCAGTTAAACCTGTCTTGGATAGGTTAAGATGAAATAAAATGGACTTCATAGCAAAGAATATCAGCAAGTTATTCTTGAAAGTCCTTTCATGATGGTACAGTTCAGTTAGCAGAAAAATAAAGGGGGGGGGGTAAGGCTATTCAGGAGAAATAGACAAATTACAAATTTAAAATTATAGTCAGATAATTAATGCTGTTACTTGAATAAGTGACAGAATAAGTAGGCAGAAATTGGTAAGCATAGATGAAATTTGAACACGATCCATCACTTGTCCTGACGTTTATAGACCGCCTCTTAGCATCTTTTTTCTTTGTTGTGTTATTATTTTTTAAATCCCTTTTCATTTATTATGTGTGTGTAGGACATGGGGAGTAAATGTACACACCACGGCATACATAGAGAGGGCAGTTCTGAAAATTGAACCCAAATTTGCCAACTCTGTTCTTGGCATTTTGAAGACAATATCTCTTGTAAGCCAGGCTGCGTTTGAACTTCCTTTGTAGCTGAGGTTGGCCTTGTTTTCCTTCTACCTCCACTTTCAAAGTGCTGAGATTACTGGTGTGTTCCCACATATCCGGAAGAATTCATATTCTTTACATATAGAGCATTTACTATGTGCCACATGGAACATTCACCATACAGATCGTATTAGCTATAAAACACTAGATTTAAGAGGAGTGGGGTCACACGGACTGTGTTCCCTGAACCCAAAGAAAAATTGGAAATTAGTCCTTTTAGCTGAACTATAGGATTGTCCCAGGCTTGAGGTGATGTATTTTTTTTCTATAAATTGTCTGCACAACTCTCCTTTGAGGTGTGCACACAGGTCATGCTAATTGCATGACATGACCAGGTATGTTCGTGTAAGGGTTGGGCAGCTGCAGAAGTCCCAAACTAGCCAAACTGTGCATGTGGTTGAGAAACTGCAGAATCCATTTGGAACAAAGACTGAAACGAAGCTCGTGTACACAGGTATGTAACCAATTCATTTAGTTAATTTTTATCAATGTGAGTTGTACTTTCCCCCCTACTTATGAGGGGAGAGTGAGAAGAAAGTTCAAGTAACTGACTCTGGCACTCAGCCTTTCACTTAGTGCCCGCCTGCCTCTCCCGCCTGCCACCCCTTCCTGCAAATACACGTTCCTGCAGGTCAGTGGCACTACGGGCAGTGCCCACTGCCACACAGCTGTTTCATTCCTCTGGACTTGCAGACATTCCTCTGCAACACCTCCTCCCAGTTCTCCTCTGACCTCTCCAGACCATGCTCCATGTAAGGCCTCAGCTCAGGTCCCCTTTGAGTAACCTTAATTTGTGTCATTTTTCTGACTCATTGCTAGATGTATCATCCATTGTACCACTGGTCCGGTTGATTTATTATTGAGAGTCCCTAAATTCCATTTTCCATGTTGGATTCTATGTCATGATCTTTTCTGTTCCACCAGAACATCCCAATATCCCTAGGACTCTGCCTGGTTTGTCCTTTGCCCTTCTGACTAAAGCCACAAACTATTATTATTATTAATTATTATTATTGTTGTTATTATTATACCATTTTGTGAGGAGGAAAACAAATGATGAGAAAGAAAGAAAGAAAGAAAGAAAGAAAGAAAGAAAGAAAGAAAGAAAGAAGAAAAAGGCACCTGGTAAAGGTGGAAAAAGCAAGGCAGTCCAGAAAAAGGTGAATGTAGCAGGCAGGGAAAGTCAACTAAAGACACACTTTCCCCACCCAGACTCAGCAAGAGACGTCACAGGAGGCATATTTAACCTCCAGAGATGCTTGGCGGTAGGGTGTGACTGTCCTTTCCCCAGGTGGTTTTCTGCTGGCCAGGAGGAATGTAAGCACTGGACCAAACATAGGGGGTCATTATCTCTCTTGGCCCATCGCACACACGGTCACAGGGAGCCACAGTACCAGAAACAGTTTTAATAGGGAGAGAGAGGACCAATGAGGGGGGGGAGGGAGTGGCCAAGATTTCAGGCAGGTAGCCAGTGATTCATGAAAGTGGCTCAGACCGCCCTAGCGGATTGCCAGCTTCACAGAAGCCCTTTTGACTGATGAGAAAGACTGTCTTTTTCTGAGAGATATGATACCCTTCCTGCCCTGAAGGAATGCTCAGTTTAAGAAGGAAGAGGAGTGCTCAGAGCTTCCAGGTCTCTGCTGTCTGGGATGCTCTTTACCCTTGGGAAGGTTCCTGTCCAGTGTGGTCCCACAGCAGTACTATACATTCCAGGATATGGTGAGCTCATGCGTGGAAATAGTCTGAGTAACTCACCGTGTCTGGAGATTCATTTTGTTTCAAGCAACTACCAGGTAACAACTTTGAGTCAAATGCACATGAGGATTTAGTTCTTAAAAACACTTTAGATCAGCAGGGAAGAGGTAAATTTCTTTCTTTAAACATGTTTATTTTATTAGAACTACTTATTTGTTTAATTTTATGTGTATGAGGGTTTTGCCTGTGTGTATGTATGTGCACCTTGTGTATGCCAATGGATTGTTGTAAACCACCATGTGGCTGCTGGGAATTAAATTCAGGTCATTTGCAAGAATAGCAAATTTTTCTTAACTACTAAAGTATCCTTCCAGACCAAGATATCTCTCCTTCAAAACTTAAAGTATAGTCACTTATCACTTAACATTATAAATGTATTTTTTTTGTAAATGTATTTGAAGAAATTTGTCTTTAGGCAATTTGATGGTTGTGCAAACTCCATAGAGTATATGTAATCAAAATAAGATGGCTATTGTGTCACTGTTAGATACAATGTTGAGGCTCATCTTCATCACCTGTGTTGGCTGAAGTGCTGCTACATGGTAAATAATTGTACTTGTTTCCCCATCTGACTCTTTCGGATCTAAATGGGTGGATCAAAACTGTAAATGTGGAAGACAAATCAAGAGAGTTAGAAAGCAAGTCACAGAATGCAAGAGAATATTTGAAAAACATTCTCATATAATAACTGTGTTGTGACTTGGATATAAAATATGTTCTTCCCTGTAGCTGGAAGCCCTTTTGTGTCCCACTTGGTCCCACAGCCACTTATATGATGGAGGAAGGTCATTGGTTGATTAAATAAAGAAGCTGCTTGACCTGATAGGTTAGAACATAGGTGGGAGGAGCAGACGCTGGGAGGAAGAGGAAGTGAGCTCAGAGACTCGACAGCTCTCCTCTCAGAGGCAGACGCCTCAGAG
>NW_004949110.1:7101198-7113396 GCF_000317375.1 Microtus ochrogaster
AAAGCTAGCCGTGATGGCTGCCGGGTGGCAGGAAGCAGCCCACTGCTCGTATTACTACACTTATAAAATAATCACTCAAAGGATTAATATTAATTATAATTGCTTGACCAATGGCTCAGACTGTTAGTAGCTAGCTCTTACATTTAAATTGACCCATTTCAATTTATTTATGTATAGCTTCATTGCCGTGTCTTACCAGTAATGCTCTGGCATCTTACTCCTCCAGCAGCTACATGGTGTCTCCCAGACCCTACCTTCTTTCTCCCTGTATCTCTGTTTGGATTTCCTGCCCAGCTATATTCTGCCCTGCCATAGGCCAAAGCAGCTTTATTCATCAACCAATAAAAGCAGCATGTATTTGCAGTGTACAAAAGGACAGCCCACCTCACTCCCCCATAGGCTCATGAGTTTGAACTCTTGGTCCCAGCTGGTGATACTGTCTGAGAAGGTTACAGAACCTTTAGGAGGTAGAGTCTTGGGCAGACCTTGAAGTTTTACAGCCTGGCCAGACTTCCTGTGTGCTTCCTGCTTCCTGACTATAGATGAAGTGTGACCTTCTGGTCCAGCTATCATGCATTTCCACAATGATGGACTGTATTGCTTTAAACCGAAAGCCCAAACGAACACTTCTTCCCTTAAGTTTCTTGTTTCTTATCAGGTATTTGGTCCCAACAAGAAAATAGAAGACCCTTTATTATCCAAGGTGTTTTAGTTTAGATATGAAAACCCTAAAACCTTGGTCCCCACTGGTTATCTGTTTTTTTTTTTTTTTTTTTTTTTTTTTTTTTTTGTTTTTCAAGACAGGGTTTCTCTGTGGCTTTGGAGCCTGTCCTGGAACTAGCTCTGTAGACACCAGGCTGGTCTCGAACTCACAGAGATCCGCCTGCCTCTGCCTCCCAAGTGCTGGGATTAAAGGCGTGTGCCACCATCGCCCGGCTTTCTGTTTTTTTTTTTTTTTTATGTTGTTATTTCTTACTAAGTATCCCTGGCTGGCTTGGAACTCACTATGTAGCTTAGGCTGGTCTCAAACTCAGAATTCTCTTGCTTCAGAGTCCCCAGTGCTGGGATTACAGGTATATGCTGTCATACATGGCTTGGATCCATTTGACAGTTTATTACATGAGGTCTCTAACCTAATCAGTGGGTAAGTCCACTGAAACACTCATAATTTGATAGCACTATCTGAAGGTAGTATACTAGTAGGTGGGGAGGGTTGGAGGAAATAGGTTGTTGGGGATGTGCCTTTGAGGGCTGGGTCTTACCCTGGCTCCCTCATCTCTCCCCACCTTTCCTGTTTTCCCTTGCCTTTTCCTCTTTCCCCCTTCTTCTTTCCTCTTCTCTGTCCCCCACTTTTCTCCTCCCCTCTCCTTTTCCTTTTTCCTCCCTTTTCTTTTCTCTCTCTCTCTCTGCTTCCTAACGAACTCAAGGTGAGTAGCCTTTCCCACCGCATGCTCCTAACCTTACACGAGTCTGCCAACATCAAGCCTAAAACCAAAGATGCAGCCGACCTTGGACCGAAACCTCTGAAATGAAGATCCACAGTAAATTCTTCATCCTTTGCATTGCTTCTTTCTGGGTATTTGTCACAGCCACGAAACACCAACATGAAAGCATATGAAGAATTCTTAAAACTCAACTCAGCAACAACAAAAGAGACATCTATTCAACCCACTCTTCAAAGTGTGAATAAGACACGACACCCCAACCAGAGAAGATATACAGACAGAAGCTAAGAACATAAAGAGATATTTTAGAAAAAGACAAAACTTGGCCTAGGCAGTTAGAAGATGAGTTGCCAGGGATTGGGGTTTTGGGAAAAGCATAAGCAGGAGGAGCACAGGATTCGTGTCCACTCCGTGTGATGTGAGGATGAGGGATAACTGACAGCACATGTCTTTTGAACCCATCGAATATACAACAGCACGAGTGAGCTTCAGTGCCAGCTTTGAATGTTGGTCTACAACAATGTGTTGGTCTGTTTTAGCAAATGTGCCACTGTGGTGTAGAAAGTTGATGGTGGGCTCGGCCGAACCTGTGTAGGATAGGCGGTATATGTAAACTTTGTGCTTTTTATTATTCTGACCTAAAAACATCTATTAAAAATTAACCCGTGAGAAAACAAAGCTGTAAAGCCAAGAAGAATTATTAATCAAAACAAAACAAAAACCCTGGGAAATGCCCAACTGGTGGGTAGATAAAAAAATTATGATTTATCCAGAAAGTGAAATTATACTCAACAATAAAAAAAGAAGAAGAAGGAAGAAAACCTGGGCATGGTGGCACACAGCCTGTAATCCTAGCTCCTCTGGAAGCTGAGGAAGGAAGGTGGACATTTTAAGGCCTGTCTGGGTAACAGTGAGTTTAACACCAGCTGGGGAACTTAGTGAGACCCTATCTCAAAATAAAAAGTGGGGGCCAGGTGGTGGTGGTGGCACACACGTTTAAACACAATCCCAGCACTTGGGAAGTAGAGGCAGGCGGATCTCTGTGAGTGTGAGGCCAGTCTGGTCTACAAAGCAAGTTCCAGGACAGCCAGGGCTGTTACGTGGAGAAACTCTGTCTTGGAAAACAAGATAAAACAAAACAAAAAAATGGAAAGGGCTGGTGATGATTGTAGCTCAGTGGAAGAACACTTGTCTGGCATGTGCAAAGCACTGGGGTCAATCTCCAGCACCATGAGAAATAACCAAAAAGAAAGAAGACATATACAGCATTAATAAATCCCACAGACATTAGGCTCAACGAGAGAATAAGGTATGAAGAACACACTGTACAATTCTTATGCCATTCTTCTCTTGGGAGAGGAAGGAGATCAATGCTTGGCTGTGGAGGTAGGAAGGGGGATTGTCTATAAAAGACTATATATTTGGTGGGAGGTGGAAATACTAAGTATAGTGTTGAGTACATTTTCTCAAATTTCATTGAAGGGTACTCTTGAAATGGCTCTATTTTACTATATATGATTTACATAAAATTAGATTAAAAATTAGATAATAAAAGTTTACAATAAAACTCAAAAGGCTTAAAAATAAATATATAATAGTGCAATATGAAATCTCACGTAAACACAGCCTAAATTCATAAAAGAAAAAAGAAAGATAAATTCAATTTCAGAAGCGAGAATTTTCTTTTTGGGAGAAATGTTTGTAAAGTAGAAAAACAAACAAGCTAGAAAAAAGACTGGCAGCTTGGTTTCTTCGTCTCTTAAATAATCTGCTTGAAAAAAGACATTAGAACGAAGCTACCTTGACCCAAACAGAGCCTGGGAGGACAATAAGGACCCTTATGTTTTGAAAACTGAGAGTTGTGATGTGAGCCGGGGCTAAGCTAACCATGGACAACATGGCTTCCCGGAGAAATAGGTTGACAATCACAGAGTGTTTTATTTGTATAATTCCTTTCCAGGGACTGAAAGATGCAACCATATTCAACTTTGGTTTCTTCCTTTTTGATGGCGTTTTATCTTCCAGTGTACACTGGCCCCTAATACACAAGTCTCTTGTGTTAGCCTCCTCATTGCCTGGCTCTCACCTCCCTTGCAGACTTCTGTTGTCTGCAAGCCATTGCTGCTGCTGCTGCTGCTGCTAATGAAGTCACACGCCTGGGTTTAGGGTGTGTGTGTGCAGATCAAGACTGAATAGGGAAACTCTGGAATACAATAGGGTTTTCATTTCTTTCTTCTGGAGAATGATCAAGATGAAGAAAAACATCATTTGAGTTTGATTTCTCAAATCAAATTACAGAAAGGAAAGAAACTGAAAACTCCACTTCCCTAAGTGTCCTCTTGCCTTAGCCTGCTGTCTTCTAGAAACCTAGTTTCTGATTAACTCGGAGCCTGGTCCTGGGTTAGACTTAATGAGTCGACAGATCACACACCTAGCCTGGGCTCCTTCCCTCACGGCAGTCCTTGCTTTCTAAATAAAGACAGCTTAACTTCTAGAGCAAGGTCAATTGGTTGGAATAACACCAAGGCCCGGGTGGAGGCTGGGTCCTATCCAGAGCTGGCTTCCTTGTCTCAGGCCAGTCTGCGGGCCTCAGCTCACTTGGCACTGGGTTTCAGCTCTGAGGGCAGACAGCCTTTGATTCTGGCTTCTCTTAGGGGAAAGTCGCTTGTCCCTGTAACCCAAAGATTCTCCTCTAGCTTTTGGAGCCAGACAGTTTCTTTGCAACTGTTCCTGTCCCCAGAACTAGAAATGGCTCTGAGTTCCAGGAGCCATTGAAACTTGGAAGTCCTTCTTACCTTTCTGGGTAGCTGTGACGTGAGAAGCTCTCAGCTAGGTGCTGGGATGAGCCCTGCCCTATCTGTGCAGTGGATGGAGGATGGACAAGTAAGCGGGTCCTAGGGAGTCATGGCTGTGAAAAAGGAGGCAAGTGTAGTGTGGGAGTGGGGGAGGAGCCACGGGATCGTTATTGGCATTTAGGCTAAAACCAAGGGCTACCTGTCTTCGATATGCCAAACACAGAGACAAGTAATAGCAGAAAACAAAGAGCAAACAAGGCCATTCAGAGACTCCAACTCCACTTTCAGGGTTATGACATGAGATTTGGGTTCAAATAGAGGGCAAGAGGTATGCACAGCTAAGTTGTCCTGGTCAAGGTGCGGTCTCTTCTATCACTGACCCATAATTGTTGGAGATCCAGTCTCTACTCCAAGGTGGTAGCAAGTTGTTAGACGTGTCTGAAATATCTTCCTGGGAAGCAAGCACCAGGGCTCTAGATTCCTGAGGAAATTCTGATTCCATGTGGTCTGTGTCAGGAGCATGGGAGCCAAAGGGAGAGGCGTGCATCTCTCAGTAGAATAATCTTTGATCTTGCAGGGATGGTTATAGAGGACTGGGGAAATAACCCAGCGAGGGGAGATGAGAGAAGGCTCCTGAAGTTGAAGACAGGTTTGGAATCCCCGGTTATTGGATAACCGCCCCTGATGTAATAAGCCAATCAAAGCAAATTAATAAATCCAGGTTCAACCTGAGTAAAAAGCATTCTCGGGTGGTCCCAGGGGAAAAGGAGAAAAATCTGCAAGGGGAAACCACGAGGAGGGGGCTTTTAAATGCCTTCTGGGGGTGGAGCCACCGATGGTGGGCTTTCTCGGGGCCGAGTCTAGAATGAGGCAACTCCAGGGGAGGGTCCGCAGCTTGGCACCCTGAGGATGAGGCTTGGAAGGGATGGAGCTGGAGACTCTGAACAAACACAACTTAGAAATCTCAGTGGGTACCCTTTGGGCTCTGACCTGCACTTATAAAAGTAAGGCTGTTATAAAATGATAGCTAACTTCTATTGGAGTCCGTTAGCATTGGGTCAGTCTCTCAGAAAGCCGGACATTTGGGGGGGCCAAAGGGCCGGCTGTGCAGGCAAAGCACTTTCTGCCAAGCCTGAAAAACAGTTCGTTCCTTGGAACCCGTACGGAGGAAGGAGAGAACAGAGGCTCACATGTTGTCCTCTGACCTCTACATGCGTGCAGTGTTACATACAAGCATGTACAAGCACACACACAATAAAGAGATATAAGAAAATAAAAAATACATATCTTTAAAGTTAAGTCATGCCCTCCTCTCTTCCCAGTGAGTCTTTTGTTTCGGTTTATAGAGGTTCCTACTTTTCCTTTCTCTCCTTGGGGGATTTGGGACCCATTTGGAACAGTTAAGAAACGGTTTCTACCCTTTTTTTTTTTTGGAAGCCTAGGTTGAGCCAGGGGCTCTTGAATCATACTATATGAGTTTTACAATTTTACAATATCAAGGCAGTTTTCATCAGGAGACAACAAAGACTGCTCTTGTCTACCGTTGGGGGAGGGGCACATCTGAGGCTGGGGAGGACACCCCACTTACACTGCTGATAAACCCGGTTCCTTCACTGGCCAAGGTCCTTTGCCGCTCTGATCTTTGGTTTCCCTTATCTGTGAAATGAGTTGTGCTGAAGATTAAATGAGGCAATCCACGCAAAGTCTGGAGTTTTTCCTATGGATTGTATTGGCTTTAGTACTATCAGTATCATCTTTTTCAAGGTCCAACTTAGTATTTCTACTTTGAACCTCTTTCTATTGTGTGTGGGTTGGTGTGTGTGCACACCCATGCATATGTGTGCATTTGTGTAGGTTAGTGGTGATGTTGGTGTTCCCCTCTATTATTCTGTGTTGTGTCTGTAGGTCAGTGGTGATGTTGGGTACTCTCTATCGCTCTGTTTATGTGTGCATGTGTGTGTGTGTGTGTGTGTGTATATGTGTGTATGTGTTTGCATGAGTGTGTATGTACTCTCCTCTTGTGTGTGTATGTGTGTGCTCCCCTCTATCTCTCTCCACTTTACTTTGTGAAACAGGGTCTCTTATTAAACCTGCAGTTCACTTGGCTCAGCTAGATGGCTGGCCAGTGAGTGCTGGATATCCACTTGCTTCCACCTGACCCAGCACTGGGGTGACAGATACTCACTATAGTGCCTGGCTTTTTAAGTAGGTGCTGGGGATTTGAGTTCAGGTCCTCATGCTACCTCCCTACCCTCCTCTCTATCTGAAATCTATTCTGTGCTCTAAAGAAACAGTCTGTTGAGTCAACACTTCACAGTTTAGTATTTATTGGCCATTGCTCTGTGTTTCTGTTTATTTCATATGTGTTGTTTCTCTCTTCACAATCAAATTTTTAATTCATCATTTTTTACTAAAATATCTCAATAAAGGCCAATATGGTCAAAGGGATACAGGAGTTAATAGTTAGTTAACTTTTTTCATGGTAGGCACTGGGAAGCTGGCTGGGAGTAGATGCCTTGTTCTGAGCTCAGACAACTTTTGGGGAAGTTAGAGAAGGGAAGAGGAGAATAACACAGCCAACCACAGTCAATCATACATTTCTCTGCATCTGCTTTTACATGTTCTTTTACTTGTTTCGATTTTGTTGGGATTTTTACCTAACTGCTAAGACCCTCACTGCAGCTAGCAAACGGCAGAAAGTCATGAAATCAGATTGGATGTGCTTTTTTAAGACCATGTGAATTAATCGTATTTCTGTGGAAGAAAATAAGTTGTCGCCCTTCAAAATTCCGCTGAAAATACACCAGTCTAATAATAATCTGAAAACGCAAACAGTTCCTCCTACAAGACAGCAATGTTACTATTTTTAAAAAGCCAACTAAACAAACCCCCCAAACTTAAGTGTTCATTGCTCCGCCACAGTTGACAACATGTTTGTCAATGGAGGCATTTTCCAATATGGGAAGAATGGTTTCATTAAATCATCAGCATTGTGGGATCCAGTGGCCGGTACAGGTGCTATTTTTAGGGACTTTGTAACCTGTATGAATGTGTTGACAGCTCAAGTGTCTAGTTACCCAGTGCAAATAAAACCAGTCCTCGTTTAAAAATTGAAGTCATTATAAAGTTGCCCTCCAGGGCTGGATGGTTTGAACTCCTTATACAGCACCAGCCAGTGCAAGCTGGAAAGGTCTCTACTCCAGTGCACCGCACGTGCTGTCGGAAGCTCTGCTGTAGGCTATCGCCAAACCACTCTGGGATTGACTTTGGCAGTGGGTCATTCTGTAGGGAAATGATGAGGCACAGGAAGGGCTGTCTTCTAAAAAATGTCCTAGTCAAGATTAAAACTGTGCAAGGGTTCTGTTGATGACTTCCAAGAGTCAGTAGGTCCCAGGGAAAGAAATGTTACCTGGGCTCAAGTTGGTCCATGAAGTTGGCATCTCAGGAAGATACTAGGGCTGGCCACTCATTAGGCTACTGGAGCAGGGGAATCAGTGATGGCCAGGAAGCTTTAGTTCCTGAAGTCCGCCTGGAATGCTGAGGGAACAAGGATGGATGGCTAAATAAATACAGAGCTGAGGTCTCTTCAAGAGCATGGCAGAGTCAGATATTCAATCTCACTGTGAACCTCAAGTTTGCATTTGCATTAATTAAATAAAATTAACCTTGGTTCGGACAACTAGTTGACAGAAAGTAGTTATCGAGAGTCAGAGGGAGTCTGGAAGATGAATGGAGAGACACTCAGGACGTAGTAGGGAGGGACTTTGAGTGTGGTGGCCTTTTTCGGTTTGGCAGAGCAGAAGGGTGTTCTCTTTCTGAGACTCTGGGGAAGAGGAAGGTCAACTAGTTGCTCCTTAACCTCTCTGAGCTAGCAGGCTTTCACCCCAGCCTCTTAACTCTTGAGTCTTATTAATAAATAGAACAATAGAGATTTAGTTAAAAACTACATTTGGTGGCAGTGGCAGGAGGCCAAGCCAGCAGGCTATAAAAGTCTTGCCGAGCTCCTGCCTTAGAAGGGGGCCAGTAACTGTGGGGTGCCATTACTCACTGAAACAACAGTAGATTCAGGTGCAGCTGCTGGACCAGCAGAAAAACAAGTGGGTGGTTTTGAGGAGCAAAATTATTGCAAGTGACAATCTCTTTAGTCCTTTATGATCTCTTTAGTCCTTCTTCATGCTGTCTGTAGCTGAGTGCAGTGACTGTAGTAATATGCAAAAGGAGAGAAACACATACCAGCCCCGAAATTACGCCTTTTTGAAGGAAAAGACTCCAAATAGTCAGAAGGCAATCTCACTGTCCCTTTCTGGACCTGTAGGACTTTTGGAATGGCCATGCTCAAAGGTGTTCAGTCCCCATTAGGGCCCACTGGCAGGCCTCCCCTTCCCATGCACAAGCTTCTATGCCTTCCTTTTCTTTGCCCCAAGACCCCCATCTCCCTAGTCCTGTGAGCTGAGGAACAACCCAATGAATGAATTCAAATCTACAATCAGCAACTATTGGGCTTTGTTCCTCAGAGGGATGGCTGTCCAGGGGTGATCGTTTGATGACTGGAATAGGCCGGGGGTGGCATTTATGAGGTGGGTGGCCCTGCTTAGGTTTTTGATACCTGTCCCTCCTAATAAGTAAGGATGGTATGTGATCTTCAGTTGTGTCCTGATACCCATGCCCTAGCCGTGGCATTTCAGCTGAGTGTTGTTAATCTACAGCTTTGGTCTCCTCTGAATTGGGGCAGTGACTCTTCAACCTCAGAGAATAGTTGACTGGGAAAATACGTGGGTGTGCCAATGTGAAGGGAGTTGTGAGGAATCCGGCTTGCTTTTTCAGGGTGGCACTGGAGAGCAAACCTAGGCCTTTCACACGCTAGACAAGCTCTCTACCAGTGGGCTACACACAGACCTTCAGGGAATATTGTAGTATCGTGCATTTGGGGTGCTGTGGAAACAATCCCAAATAATCCCATTGGTATCAAGGGTTCAGACTGAGATAAACGTCACTTATCATCCATCTCTGCAGTATCCTCTCCTCTGAAGGCTTGTGCTCTCCCAAGGGCTCTAGGGCCTATCTGACATCTTGGTGAAAGGGTCCCTTGTTCGTCCTGGCTGCCCAGCCATGAAATAACCACTCAGAAAAACATATTATTTGCAATACTGTTAGGCCAATAGCTTAAGTGTATTTCTGGCTAAACTCATATCCTAAACTAACCCATCTCTATTATTCTGTATATTGTCATGTGACTGTGGCTTACCAGCTAAAGTTCCCAGCATCTGTCTTAGGTGGCGGATCCAGGGCTTCTCTTAACTCTGCCTTCCTCCTCCCATGTTATAGGCCAAGCTAGTTTTCTTTACTCATTAATGGTAATCACAGCACACAGAGGGGACTCCCGCATCACTTGACACGCACTGGAGACCACTCTAAGATGCTCTTCACACATGTCTCATTGTTTCTTCCAGGCCTGGTGCCACGGAGAAGCAAGAGAATAAGAGTCCAGGGGAGCGCAAAGGGGCAGACAGTAAGGAATGTGACTTGTGCAGCTTCCTTCCTCTCAGGAAGCACCTGGGGAAAACTGAGGCTCTGTCTGTCTCGGACAAGTGCAAAGATTTGTGAATGATTAATTAGAATCAATGTCAGGTCACATTTAGGCTTCTCCACATGAGGTCCAGCACACAGCCTTGCTGACTTGCCTTAAAGGTGAGCGAGGTGTCCCATACATTCCTCCTAGCTCTCTTGACTGCCTGTCCTGTGTGTGCATCTCAGAGATCAGAGCCACATTGGAAGGCGAAAAGGTGGAGTTGGGCTTCAGACATAGTGAGATGTTCGCATACAGCTGTTCTGAGGGCAGCCAGACAACCCCAGCAAGGGAGACAGAAAAGCTTCAAGTCAAAGCCAGGAAGAGCACGCAAAGCTGTGATTGTCAGAAACCCAGAAGGATGCTAAAGGGGAGGAAGGGCTCCAGAAACGCAGGACTATGGGAACTGTCAGCTTGGGAGAAGCTAGTGACACACTGTTTGCAGATAACTCTTTAAAAGTAACAAAATTAAAGGTCTGTTTGCTCTCTACGGTGTTAGGACAGTTGATTCTCAAGTGTCACAGATAAAGGGCTCCTTTCTGTTGGCTAGATGCTCCTGTCCTTGAGAGGTTGTCATCTCTGTTTTCTTGTACGGTCCATCTCTGGACCTCTGGTTTGGAAAATGACTTTCTCAGAAGTTCATTTCTCTATCTGTGCTTCAGCCGGGTACTGAACCTGTGCTCATCCGATGCATTTGACAGAAGTGAGATGTGGTCACTTGGAAAATGACAGGAAGGGCTTCTCACATAGGTAGGGAATGCCCCTCAGGTCATTCAGATACCCGGACCCCAGTTTCCCCGAAATCTTCAGTTAGCGGAGCAGTACATTCCCCTCTGCGTGTAAACTGGTCTGATTTGGATTTTCCAGCTATATAAACGCCTTTCAATGGCCCCAGTATAGCATCTGGCTGCGTATGAGGTGTGTGCTGATTTTCGCCTGATGACTGGGTTGGAGGCTATGATTTCTAAGGCTTTTGGACTTTGGTGACCCCTGTCATCACTAAGCAAATATGCACTGGCAGGTCACAGAGACACCTTCTGTATGCAGCAGGACTCAGCCAGTTTGGATCCCTTCCAAGGCAAGTGTTTGCTGAAGTTACCCAAAGCATACAATTAGAGAGCCTCAGGGCAGGGGCCTGCACCACGAAGGCAGCTTTTGAGAGTCTAGAACAAGAGACAAAGAAATGCCTGAACCAACTGCATCTGTGTTTAGGGAGAAAACAAGTTTCCTTTGCATAAGTTTAGAGAAATGGTTCTCAACCTTCCTAACGCTGTGACACTTTAACACAGTTCCTCATGTTGTGATGACCCCCAACTATAAAATTGTTTCTGTTGCTTCTTCTTACTTGTATTTTAGCTTATGTTATGAATCAGAAGGTAAACAGTTTTGTTTTCTGGTGGTCTTAGGAGACCACTGTGAAAGGGTTTGTTCTACCTCCAAAAAGGTTGCAACCCACAAAGGGGTCAAGAACCACTGGTTTAGAGGGCGAGACCTAGGTCAACAGCATTTCACAAGATAACATGTTTGGAAATAAAGCAGTAGAAAACTGTAGCTGTTTTGGTGTAGGGTATCTACCAGTGAAGATTGCTCAGACACGGGTTTAAGCCAATAGAAAATCTTTATTAGCCAGCTGCTGACTACATCAGGTGTTTGGGATCCCAGTGTAGCTACAAGCCTTTCTCAGGTTGAAAAGCACAAAAACCATATTCTGGGTTGGTAAGAACAGTTACCTAGAAACAGAACTACAGAAGCCAAAAATTAAGGTTAGTGCATATAGAGATTTTTCCCAGAACTATGGACTTTGATGGATTGGGCCTTTGTTTTAGTTTTGGCAGGTGGTGAGTTTTTCAGCCTGTATGGTACTTCCAGCATGGAGTCAGTTGTGCTAAGGTCCGGGCCTACTAAGGTTCTGGGGCTCTGTTACAGTTTTTTTATTTTGTCCTACATCAACCCTAGGCAGTAGTTGACACATTGCCTAAAAATTGGCACTCCATTCCTGACAGGTCTCAACTTCCTAGCAGGATGATGGATCCCTAAGACTCAAGATTTTTTTTTCAAGACAAAGTTTTTCTGTTTAGCCCTGGTTGTTCTGAAATTTGTTCTACAGACCAGGCTGGACTTGAACTCACAGAGAACTGCCTGCCCCTCCCTGCCTCCTGAGTGTGGTACAACTGCCCTGCTTAATTGCATTGTTTTTATCTAACTTTTTACTACATTTACTAATTTGCTCGCTCGCTCTCTCTCTCTCTCTCTCTCTGTCTCTCTCTCTCTCTCTGTCTCTCTGTCTCTCTCTCTGTCTCTCTCTCTCTGTCTCTCTGTCTCTCTCTCTGTCTCTCTCTCTCTCTTTCTCTCTCTGTCTCTCTCTCTCTCTCTCTGTCTCTCTGTCTCTCTC
>NW_004949110.1:7113496-7125392 GCF_000317375.1 Microtus ochrogaster
TCTCTCTCTCTCTCTCTGTCTCTCTGTCTCTCTCTCTCTCTCTCTCTCTCTCTCTCTCTCTCTCTGTGTGTGTGTGTGTGTGTATACATGCAGTAGTACACATCAGAGGACAACTTATGGAAGTCCTTCCATCATGTGGGTTCAGGAGATTGAATTCTTGTCATCAGGCTTGGTGACAAATGCCCTTACGCACCGAGCCATCTCTCCCAGGCTGATTTCTTTATGTGAAGGATGACTTTGTCCCTCAAAGTCATCGTGGACTGTTGGAATCACATGCTTAGCCTTGAACCAGTCACTGGTCTGGAAGACAGGGATTGATTGGTTCAGGCCTCTGGTCTCCCTTGTTGAGTTTCAAAACTTTATTTTCTCTCACACTGCTGCTCCCTCCTTCCTGGTCACAGTGTTTAAAGGCTCTGTCCTTGTTTTCCTCCCTTTTCTTTTCCTACAGATCACACACAGGATAGGGCGTATGGCATCATTCACAGCCTCCCGAGCCACTGCTTGTAAGCGTAACGGAATCTTGTAACTCAATGTAGAGGCCGTGAGAATTCACCAGCAGTGTGAGGTCTCTGAATGCGCAATGACCAAACGTTAACTCAAAGTCAAACATGCAGCGAGTCTGCACTGCTTGTGGGCGTGCTTTCTTGTGTTGCATCCCGCAACTTTACTACTGCATGGGTTTTGAACAGATGAAGTGTGCACTTTGCCCTGTGCATGCCAGCGTGTCATTGGCCAATGAATGGACAAGCACTCCTGACACCCTCTGCTCAGATCTGAGATTGTGGTATGAATTGTGATGTTTTCACTGTATGTAAATTTTTTTATGCTCTTATGCAACCATAATAGCTTAATCACGGGAAAACAAGGACTTTTAATATTTTCCCACTACCATTCCTCAGCTTGTAAGTATTAATTACTACATCTTTGGGTTGTATTGGGTTAGAATGTTTGGTTTCAAAAACTGCTCCTTGCATTGCTCACTTAAGTTTAGGATTAGGATAGAATTTCCAGCCAGTTCTGAAATGGAGCTCAATGCACTTTGTCACTTTTTACTGCGCACTTATGCAAAGAACATCTCAGCATTTGTGATCACAGAATCAAAATACACATAATTGAATATGTAGCAAGACATTTCTTGATGGAAAATTCTTGTGTGGTTTTTAAGGTTTTGGGACAAGTCCCAAACCTGCAGGGTGTACTCCAGGAAAAACACCTTCTGGGATGGAGGGGAATGCTGACCACAGTTGGAATTTCTTCTCTCTTAGGGAAATGTCAGTTCTGCTCAAAAAGTCTCGGAATGGATTGAATCAGGCCCACCCAGAATATGTAGGAGAATTCCCCTTACTTAAGGTCAACTGGTTGAGAGCTTCAGTCAGATCTACAAAATATGTTAACAGCATATATTTAAATTAACAGGGACACTGAGATAAGTAACATAACCCATCGAAGTCCTGCATGGCCACTCCCAACCCAGCCTCCCTGCTGGGCTTCAGATCTGAATACTCAGCTGGCTGCCCAGCAGAGCCCTTCGTCTGGCCAGTCTCTAAACTTCTGTTTCCACTCTATCTCCTCTAACTTCTCCACCACTGGCTCATATAAACACCCCTAGTGGGGTCTGCTTCTCTGTCTCTCGTCTGTGCGCCTGTAAGCGAGTTCTATCTCGATGTCCCTGTTCCACCGTCTGCAGTGTCTCCCTTCAGCCAAGGTTCTCCTGTCTCTCGTCTGAATACTTACCCGGGTCGCACAACCAGTCTTGCATTCATTCCTGCCTCCCTTTCTTTCTAATCCCACCCCTTCACCCAGTGCTCCTTTAAAAAGAAAAACCAGGTTGACCTGATTCCTATTTGCTTAAGTTTATTGGTAACTTCCCATTGGTCTTAGGTTAAAATGTGAACTTTTTACATGGGTAAAGTATATAGCAGGAAGTGGTCATCTCATCTCAAAGCTGGGGGCAGAGGCTATAAGAGAAAGAGTTCTAGAAATAACATTTCATCATACACTTAGCTAAAACCACCACCATGTAACCACCACTGCTGCCTCCACAATCACCAGCACTGCTGCCAGCACCACCGCCAGCACCACCGCCAGCACCACCAGCATCACCACCTGGGTCAGCACCAGCCTTCAGAGCATCGTGGTCGTTGTCGTCGTCATCATCATCATCATCATCATCATCATCATCATCATCATCATCATCATCATCACCATCAGCAGCAGCAACTGGACCACCAGCAATAATGATGACGATGATGCTGTATAGTACTATGCTCCAAGCCAAACTGCCACTATCTTCAGAAGTTCTACTGGGTCTGCTCACCAAAGATCCTCACAGCTGGGCCTGTTAACTATCTGCCTTCTTCCACAGGAGGTGACAGGGTGGGTCATGGGCCTTCATCTGAGTATCCAGCCATCCCTCCTAACTAGGGATGCAATTCTGCCACAATGGCATGTGGTCTTGGGGGAGGGGCTAGAGGATATTGATAGAGAAGAATGAGAGGGGAGGTTCCATCTATGCAGTCACAGGGAAGCCATCATCCCTGCTGACCTTCCAGTGTGGCTACTGGTCACCCCTGTACCTGTCCATGAGTCCTCATCCATTGCTCTGTACTCATAATAATAAACTCATTGGTTATCCTGGGTGAACTTTGGTGGAATTGTGCCTTGGTTTGACATTGGGACTTTAGGAGGAGAGGTAGATATTGTTTATGTTTTCCCCAGGGAAGGAATTTGGCAACAGTGACAAAACCCTCAAATTCTAAGGACAAACTACCATGCACTGGTCAGGAGAGGCCTAGAAATAGCTGGAAAAGTCTGGAAATGGAAGAGGTAAAAAATAGGAAGCCTTCTCTCTGCATGTTTTAACAGCAGAAATGGGGACCCCAGGGCCTCAGGACACGGTGGCTTATTTTCTAAATAGAATAGAGAGGATCATAGTTTTCTTTAAGTCTCCGAGCAAAGCGTTATGTATTCTGGCATTGGAGGCTCAATTCAGAGAAGCAGCAGTGTGGGAAATGTTTGAATGAGAATGAGGTTCCCTCCTCACCCAGCTGTGGAAAATGACAAGCAAGGGAAGGGTTGGGATGGTTTCTGGTTAATTTTCATTCTCTTATCTTGGGTTCATTCTCTTCCCTGTTTGTTTCTGGGACCAGACCTCCATGGCCTCCTCCTCCCTGGGTCCCTTGTCCTTTAGGATTAGGTTAGGTCCAACCAAAGGGAGAAATGAATTGGGTGGGATCGCCAGTTAGAAGAAAAGGAAGAATGTTTCTCAGGGCCCTCCTCTTCCACCGTGGTTTTCAGAGTGTGGTCTCTCTGCATCACCCATGTGCTGGCTAAAACTGCAGTTTCTGGGCTGGAGAGGTGGCTTGATGGTGAAGAGCACACGCTGCTCTTCCAGAGGACCTCAGGCAGTTCACTTAACTCTAGCCCTACTGCTGGATGGATCTTATTGTTGCAAGGAGGCCACTTGTTTGTTCCCGGCCGCCCGGCTAGCTTAGACCCAAAATAATCACACAGAAACTGTATTAACTAAATTACTACTTGGCCCCAAGCTCTAGCTTCTTTTCTTTTTCTTTTTTTTTTTTTAAAAGATTTATTTATTTATGTATACAGTACCCTGCCTGCAGGTCAGAAAGGGGCACCAGATCTCATTACAGAGAGGTTATGAGCTACCATGTGGTTGCTGGGAATTGAACTCAGGACCTCTTTAAGAGCAGTTAGTGCTCTTAACCACTGAGCCGTCTCTCCAGCTCCCAAGCTCTAGCTTCTTATCAGCTAGTTCTTACATTTTAATTTAACCCATCTCCATTAATCTTTGTATCACCACGTGGCAGTGGCTTACTGGCAAAGTTTCAGCACTTCTGATTCTGGCGGCTCCATGGCGTCTCTCTCTCCACCTTTCTTCTCCCAGCATTTAGTTTAGTTTTCCCTGTCTACCTAAGTTCTGCCATATCAACAGGCCAAGGCAGTTTCTTTATTCATTAACCAATAAAAGCAACACATAGACAGAAGGACCTCCCATACTATCTTAAACTTCTGCATCTGCCAGCACCTGTACTTATATGTGTTACACATCCACCCCCATACTCACTGTACATATATACATAATTAAAAGCAAATATTAAAATTAAAAATGCTAATTCTTAGCCAACCTTAGTCTGTCAAAGAGCAAATGGCATACCCCTGCACGGCTCACACAGATTCACCCATATCCATTTCTTTTGAGACAGGGTTGCACTGTAGCCCAGCCTGGCCTTTGGGCTCCTGACACTCGTCCTTCTTGAGCCTCCTGCGTGCTGGAATGGCCAGTATGCTGAGCTGGCTAATTTTATGTCATTTTGACTCAAGCTAAAGTCGTCTGAGAGGAAGGAACCTCAATGAAGAAAATGCTTTCTTAAAGCGGGTCTGTAGATAAGTCAGTCTACAGGGAATGTTTAGTGGTTGACAGGGGAGGGCCCAGCCCACTGTGGGTGGTGCCATCCCTGGATGGTTGCTCCTAGGTTCTATAATATAATAGGCTGAGCAGGCCATGAGGAAGAAGCCAGTAAGCAACACCCTTCCATACTCCCTGCATCAGCTCCTGCCTCCAGGTCCCTGCCCTGTTTGAGCTCCTGTCCCGACTTCCTTCAGTGATGAACAATGATATGGAAGTGTAAGCCCAATAAGCCCTCTCCTACCCTTGCTTTGGTCATGGTGTTTCATCACAGCAACAGTGACCCTAAGACCCATGCACCATCTGCCCGGCATCAATGTACATTTTGAAATGCCTTCCAGGTAATGCACTCTACAGTGTGAAACCCATTCCTGGCAGACAAGCCCTTTTCTGCTGGAAAAGCTTTTGCTGGCTTCTAGTAACTGTTTCCACCCTTTGCCCTTTGCCCTTTCATGTCTAGAGGCAGGAAAGCCCTGAGCCCCGCCAGCAAGTGGGCAGCTCCCAACCCCTTGCTAGTTGCCTTCTTCCTGCTTGCTGAGGCCTGGCTCCCGCTAGCAGCCTATCTGCTGCACAGAGGGCCCACTTGTGGGCCATCCTGGAAGCCAAAATATCCAAGACAACAGTGAAAGGGACAGAGAAACAGGGACTACATAGACAGTGTGTCCCTGCTCGGCCTTCCCTGGTGGGGACAGTGGTTTGCTGACAACCAGCTCTCTCAGACTATGACTGCAGTCTGCCTTCATTACAGGTGGACCGGTTCTTACTCTTGGACAAGGAGACTTTTTGTAAACCCTGCTCCTGATGTCACCTATCAGATGACCTTCCTTCTTCAGGCCGTGGTGAGGAGGCAGCTTGGAGGAAGCCTTGGATGTGGGGAGCTGTGATGTCACTTATCAGCCATGTGATATGGGTAAAACTGCATGGCCTTGCCAAGCCAGAAGTTTTCTCCTGCACATGTGGACGCTGCCACCTCCTGGGTTATGCTTCGGGAGAATTATACAGGATGCATGAAGTATACCTAGAAGCATCTTGTCCATAGATCTGGGATGCTCTGCCTTTAAAACAAGCTATGTTGTATGGGCTTAGGGCATAGTTCAGCTGGCAGAATGCTTGCCTGACATTCAGGAAACTCTGGACTCAACAATACCATGTAATAAAAGTCTGATGATGATCAAACCTGTGATCCCAGCACTTGGAAGGCAGACACTGGAGGACAGAAAGTAAAAGGGCATTGTTGGCTACATAGTAGTATGTTCCAAGCTAGCCTGGGATACCCGAGACCCTGCCTTAAAAAAAATCAAATAGTTGTTGGAGGAGCATCATATCCCCCAAGGGTTCAGAGGCCAAACTTGGTTAGCATGCATACAGCTTGCTTGTCTTTTAAGGTATGTTGTAAGGGCTGGTGATACTGTTTGGTGGTTGAGTACTTGCACAACATTGAAAATAATGAAACTAAATTACTCTCCATGACTTGGCCCAAGTTTGTCTCTTGGCCAGAGGAAAGTAAGTCCCAAGATGCATCTGGGGGAGACGTGAGCAGCCCCACGCTAATGCTGGTCTCCATCTTAGCCCAGGCTGACTCTTCTCAGATGGATCTGTTTCTTCGCCTTGATGACCAGGCAGAATTTCTTGCTCTTCTGTGCTCCATGCCCCCTCTAGGTAACACAGTTGCCACAGGTGTGGGGGCTGTTTCCTTCAGATGAGCACATGGCAAGGGCTTGAGACCCCTGGAGGGGAGTAGCCACTTCAGAAGGAGCGCGATAGACATTCCGCCTGGTGTGATGGTGGACAGCGGTGCCTCCCGCACTCCAGATGGGTGGAGAGGCCAAAAGGGGGTCAGCTGATGTCTGGGGCTGAAGCGATTGGGGAGAGGGAGAGCTGCTGGCCAAGGCAGGGCAAGGTCAGAGACACTGAGCTTCCTACAAGTCCCTGGTCTGCCTGGCTAAAATGAGGAATTGTCTTCCGTGCCCTGCTTGACATTCAAGTAGGAGGAAAACCTGTTTATAACTACCAAGGCCTAAAACCTAATTCTATTTAGTATGTAAACACAGAAGTATTTTTTGCCCAATTTTAGAAAACATGGGTTTTTCCATCGGTGCAATTACGGTGTCAATCACAGAAGAATGTGTTTTATTGGCATTGGAACTTTGCCATGTCGCCAACGGAACACTGTTGGGTCTGGACACCCAACTTCCCCTTCCTTCGTCTGTCTGCATATACAACAGTTGTAGTCATGCTTATATAACCTTCATTAAAACCATCAGACATGAATACAAAGAGTCTGTGATTGGTACGGTTTAGAGTAAACACAACAGAAGGCATGGCCAGGTCAAGGGGACAGTGATGGGACGCTGAGGACACTGGGGCTCTTTTGGAAGAGCCATCAAGGAAGGCTTTTCGGATGGTGAAGAGAGGACAGTCAGAGCTGTAAGCTGACAGAGCTCAGTCAGGGCCAGAGGCTGCAATATGTGGGAACAGCCGAATAGGAAACGCCAGAGCATGGCTGTACCTGGAGTGTGTGGGGACTGACTGGGCATTGAAGTTTGGGACTTAAGAAAAGCCTTGAGGCCACAGGAAGGATTTTTTAAAAATTTATTTATTATGTGTATAGTGTTCTGGGTACTAGATCTCATTTATAGATGAGTGTGAGTCACCATGTGGTTGCTGGGAATTGAACTCAGGACCTCCGGAACAGCAGTCAGTTTTCTTAATCTCTTTAAAATCTTTCTGGCCCCACAGGAAGGATTTTAGTTCTTTCCCATTTGGGATGTCACTGAAGAGCAGTATTTGCCCTTATAGGAGCATGTGCTAACCGATTCCCATTGGCTGAGGTGATCTTCTAGCTTTATGGCTTCATGGTAAAGACTATTGCTACCAAGCCTGATGGCAGAAGGAGAGAACCACCTCCTGAAGGTTGTTCTCTGACTTCCACACGTATGAGCTGTAGAACCTGTGCCCTGCACTCAGTCAACAAATCCATGTAACAAAAGTAGACGGCGTTCAGGCTGGAGCACTCCAGAGGGAGGACGGGGTCAGTCTGGGACGCACTGGGGTGCTAGGGAGCAAAGTGCTCGAAAATAGAGTGGAAAAGACACAGTGTCCAACCTGAAAGGGCACTCAGTGACCAGATGTGGGACAATTTAAGCAACAACAACAACACACACAGGAAGAAGCAGAAGGAGGAGGAAGGAGAGGAGGAGAAAATGTACCGGGAGGCCATGCCTTTGGAAGTTCCCTGATGGGTGTACATTCTTCTTGTCTGGTCTCTGAAAGGCCTTCCCTCCACGTGCATTCCCCACTGCATTCCAGCTTTTAAAGTCAGGTTTCCCAAGTGACCGGCTGTAAAGGTAACAGGAATCTGTTTTCTTTTGTGTCCCTTTGGGGGGGGGCTGAGTATGTTAATGAGGTGTCTTTTGAAAAGCCCCTACATATGGTTTGCATATCAATTAGCCTTGCCAGTTTGGGATTGAGACTTTCAGCCCCATCCTCTCTATCTGGGGAGGCATGGAAGCCAAAATCTGAGTGGATTCCCAATGGGTAAGGATTTGACTGGCCGAAGAAGGCATGAAAGCTCTTTTCTTTTGCTCTTCCCTCAGGCTTTCTGAATTACTCTTTATAATACACAGGTAAGTGTTAGTAGAGCATTTCCTTGGCTTTAGTGAGCCATTCTAGCAAAGTATCAAGCTTGAGGAAAGGGGATCAGAGCCTTGGCTGGGCAGTAAGGTTTGAGGGAAGCCTGAGCTTTTGATTGACGTCTAAGGTAGGACTGAAACCTTTAATCTATGGGGTTCTAACACTAACTCTAGGTAAAAACTCGTGGTATCTCAATTGGATGAAGTGTACTCAATACTCACCTGGTGTCCACTGGTGAAGTGAAATGGATTGTGGGAAGAAACCTGCATACCTGTATCAGAATTGTTCTATATGAGAATAGAGAAAGCAGTACACACACACACACACACACACACACACACACACACACACACACACAGAGAGAGAGAGAGAGAGAGAGAGAGAGAGAGAGAGATTCATCTGGAAGGGCTGCCAAGTAGAAGATATATAGCAGATGGGAGGGGAGACTGGTTGATCCAATTTGGAAGCTTTTTTCTGGGTGAATGAAAGGTCATGATGGAAAGTGCTAGTGACCTGGGTAAGAGTTGTTGTAATGATTTCAGCCACATAAGGCTGATACTTCCGGGTTCTAGAGCCATGCAAGTGCAGACAAGCCCTCAGGCAGAAGTGCCTGAATGTTAAAGGGCCCTGCGTGACCCTCTTGCGCACATGCATGGTTACATCCATGATCTGTGTATGACGTAGTCACGCCAACTCCCTGTGCCCATGTGCTAAGCAGCTTTTAAAAAGCTGGACTCGCCATCTTTCTCTGCACACTGATCCCCAGGCCTGTACACGCCCCTTCTAAAAAACTCCTAAGCGGGTTTGTTGTGTGTCCTGTGTTTCCTTCTCGCTCGCGTCAGGTAATTTCAGTTGTGACATCAAAGATAGGAAAAGTAGAAGCAAAACTGAGGAGACACACATTTAAAAAACAAAATGATTTACACCCTACAAATCCACTACTTTGAAACGTATAATTTAGTGGATTTTTGCAAGTTTTTTTTGTCATGACCACTAATTCCAGAATTCACTGTATAGACATTCACAGGATACTCTGCGAATGTCAAAGTGGGTTGGCTTCTGCAGTGAGGGATTAACTGTGAAATGGAAGGAGGCGAGTCCATGTTACAGTGAGCTTGCTCCTGCTGGGGAGATCTCAAGGTGTACACTTGCCAGAGGATTCTGTGTTCAGTGATATCTCTTTGGAAGCCCGAAGTTGGTCAATGTAGGACTATTCACACACACCACAGAAATTGGTGGGTATCGTACATAAGCTTTGTTTCTTGGCTTTCAAGTTGCTAACTCCTGTGCACTGCCCACTGTATGGCCTCAAGTTTCTAACTCCAGCTCTCTGTCCACTGTATGGCTTTCAAGTTGCTAACTCCAGCGCGCTGCCCACTGTATGGCCTCAAGTTGCTAACTCTGGCGCGCTGCCCATGTATGGCCTCAAGTTGCTAACTCCAGTGCACTGCCCACTGTACGGCTGCCCCCACCTACTGTGACATTTCGTTTTGTCCTTTCTAGGCTCTATACTCAGCTTTTTTCCTAAGAACTTAATTTGTTGCCTGAATAGATCAGACCTGGCCAGATTCTCTTCAGGCGACCCGTCTGGCAGAGAAGGGTGGCTGTGGCGGATCCTACCGACTGGCTCAAGTTTATTTGTAAGCATTCCTAAAACAAAGAGGTGCCTGTGGTCCCGAGTTGTGCTGGTGAGAATACCAAGCTATTATTATTTTGTCTTTGGAGTAAAATCCTCAGAGGTCCCATTTCAAGATGTAGTTCATGACCTCTAGCAGGGCACACACATTCCCACCCCTACATCTTACATGGCGGAAGGCTTGTCGATTCAGACATGCACAAGGCTTACTTTCATGATTAACCCCTGGCTTCCTTTTATTGAAAGTACCAACAACTTAAAAAACCCCCCAAAACAAAGCTCATAACAAACAGAATAAACAATCAAAACTCCTGAAAATGAAAACCCAAGAAACTATGATTTTTGAATTTTATTTTACAGAGCTGCCCTCTGGTGGTGAATCTTGAGAAACACAGGTAGATTCCCACTCAGTCAGCTGCTGGGTCCAGGCAGGAAATGTAGAAAGAGGAAGACGGTGATACTTAAGGAGAATGAGGAATTGAGGGGATTGTCGGGAAATCACATGCCCCAGTCAACAGGGAGCTACTTGAAGTCGAGTCAAAGACCACCTCTGGATTGTGCATCCAGAGCAGAGGTTGGGCAGAGCGCAGTTGGCTGGGTACCTTCTGCTTCACAGCCTCCAACCAGTATTTCTATAGAGTTATTATATGTGGATATGTGGAGGTAGTCGAAAGTTTGCTCAGCAAGTGTAAGGTTCAGTCCACACCACATAAAAAAATTGAAGTTAATTGCATGTATGGAAATTATTTGCAGTTTTTCGTGTCAACATCTTAATATTTGGCAGCCTCAGGCTCACATTAGTGTTGGCAGCAATCTGGTGATACTCACAGCTATTTATTTAGAATCTTTGAAAATGGCAAATGACATTTAAGAACAAATTATCTTGACTTTCCCAGGGAAAACAAGAATTATCTCTATGAAGTTCCTAACCAGCAGAGCTGGGCTCTATACTTTAGTGACAACTTACCCATGTGGGCTCAAGTCCCAGCACCTCAAACGCAAGGCATGGCTGTGGGCACCTGTACCCCCAGCTGCTCGGAACACGTGAGTCGGTGGAACCCACACCTTATTGATAAGAAGAGAAATTCAGCAAGAAACTTGACACTACCTTCTCCTGCTGGGTCACACTTGACGTCCTGAGAGCTGTGGGTCAGAGTTGTCATCAGTGAGCAAGGACAGAGCACCCCAGGCTGGTGGAAGTACACGGCAGGGGGGCAAGTATGGTAGCCCTTTAGTGAAGAAGGGAGGAGGGAGGCAAAGGAAGGAATCCAAGAGGCCTGAATACAGGGAGCTTTTCTCTGCAGTCAAGCATTGTCAGGCTTTCTCCCGGGACAGCAGGGAGCCGCTGAGTCATTGTGAAACCCGGTTTCTATCACTTTAGAGGCTCATACCAGAAAGCAGACTCTTGGTCATCCTTCAAACACTAGCCACTTCCATTCCCGAGATTCCAGGCATCACTAGGCATGGAGGGAAAAAGTAGTGTGCAGAGATGAAGCCCACAGAGACAAACGGTCCCTGCTTTCTGCTGTTCTTGTCTCACCAGCCCCAGCTGAATGTAATTGCCTTCATAAAGCTATCACCATCCTCGTTTTCATCCACTTCTGGACAGTTCCCATTCTGTTCAGGATGTGGGTGATGGAGATACCTGGTGTGGTATTGGTGGCAGAGGTGGTGCTAGTCAGCCAGTGTGATGAGTGTGGGGAGGACCATTGCCCCCCAGCATAACCCTGACCAGCATAGTCCATGTCCAACCCCGGTGCCCTGTGCCTGGGCCGAGGCTGATGTGGTGAGTTCTAAGGGCCCCACCTGGGTTTGATTTGTCTTACTCATGCAGAGGCCTGACCACAGTGGCCCTTGCTCCAGGGATACTCCACTGGTTCTAGGCAACCCTAGGGCACAAGTCCTTCAGAAACAACGTACAGTCTGTGGAGGTGGCTTCCAGGTGAACAGGCTGCACCTGAGCAGGCGGGCAGCCAGAACTATGGCTTGACTCACCTTAACCAGTCTTAAAAGACTAGGGAAAGAGAAATTCCAGAAACGAGGAATCTTATTTGCTTTAAATATTTTATTGTGCAATATTATTTGTGTGCATGTGTGAGTGGGGTGTGTACATGAAGGTGAGCTTGCCCAAGTGTGTGCATGTGTGTACATGAAGGTGAGCTTGCCCAAGTGTGTGCATGTGTGTACATGAAGGTGAG
>NW_004949110.1:7125492-7128228 GCF_000317375.1 Microtus ochrogaster
GTGTGTACATGAAGGTGAGCGTGCCCAAGTGTATGCATGTGTGTACATGAAGGGAGTGTGCCCAAGTGTGTGCATGTGTGTACATGAAGGTGAGCTTGCCCAAGTGTATGCATGTGTGTACATGAAGGGAGCTTGCCCAAGTGTATGCATGTGGAAGCCACAGGTCAAACTCTGCTGTCTTCATCTATTACTCTCTGCTTGGTTTCTTTCATCCTTTTTCTCTTTTCTTCACCTCCTCCTCTTTCTTTTCCTTCTCCTCCTCCTCCTTCTTCTCCTCTTTCTCTTTCCCTTCCCCTTCCTTCTTTCTCAGGAAGCATCTCATAATGTAACTAGAATAATCCTGGAATTTACAGGCATTTGCCTGCCTCTGCCTTAAAGGTGTGGGTCACTGCACCCCACCACTTATTCTTCTTCAGGCAGGATCTCTCACTGTACCCAGATCTCATCATTTTAACTAGACTGGCCGGTTAATGAGCTCCAGGGACTCATGTCTCTGTCCATCTCTCCCAGAACTGGGATTTCAGATGTATTTCATATTACAGGCATGCCTGGTTTTCCCATGTGTGCTGGAGATTTGACCTCAGGTTTTAATGCTTGTGAAGTGTAACAAGCCCTTTGCCTACTGAGCCATCACTCAGCCTCTATTGTGTATTTTTTTTTTTAAAAAAAATACACACACACTCCAAGTTTTATGTAATAATAAGCAGTCCTTCCCACTTCATACATTGGTTGTAGGGAGGATGCTTTTTTGTTTCCTGTCTTCCTGGCAGCTCAGACATAAAATAATCACACAGAAACTATATTATTTAAAACACTGCTTGGCCCACTAGCTCTAGCTTTTTATTGGCTAACACTTATATCTTAATTTAACCCATCTCCATTAATCTGTATATTGCCACGTGGCTGTGGCTTACCGGCTAAAGTTCTGGCTTCTGTCTTTGGCGGGGCTACATGGCTTCTCCTTGACTCTGCCTTCTTTCTCCCAGCATTCAGTTTAGTTTCCCCCACTACCTAAATTTTGCCCTATCAAAAGGCCAAGACAGCTTCATTATTTACCAATGGTATTCATAGCATACAGAGGGGAATCCCACATCACACATTCTACCTTAGTTGACCCTCTTGTTCCCATGGAGGGCAAACAGCAGCTGATTGGTACCTTTATAATTCTCCAGTTAACTCATTGATTTTAATCATTTGTTTGATGGGCTTTCTATGTTGTTATTTTTTTATCCTTTTTTTTATTCTTTTCCAATCTTTCTATTTGTTTCTTTTTCTTAATGCAATTTACCAGCATCCATGAATTAACAGTTCTCTGAAGTGGTAAGGGTAGGATAGCAGCATCCCTGAATTAACAGTCCTCTGAAGTGGTAAGGGTAGGGTTCCAGCATCCATGAATTAACAGTCCTCTGAAGTAGTAAGAGGACATCTTTGTTTTCATCCTGGCTGAAAAAAAAAAGCTTCAGTTTTATTAGAAACCATAATGTTTACTGTAGACCTGATAGGCATATTTTATCAGGTTAAATAAATTCCCTTCCATTTCTAGTTTGCTGGGCATAGCAATTATGACTAAATTATGAATGAATGTTGAGTCAAATGATTATTCTGTGTCTATTAAGATGATCATATGTTTATCTTTCACTTTTTATTATAGCGAGTTTCAAATATACATGAAAGCAGAGGCACATTAGTTTCCTGCTATTTTGCTGTTGTCTCTTCTCATGTTTTTAGAAAAAGTTTTGTTGTTGGAGTATTTGAAAGAAATCCATAAAACTTATCACTTTTTTGTTTGTTTGCTTGTTTTTTTGTTTTGCTTTTTCAAGACAGGCTTTCTCCACATAACTCTTGCTGTCATACAACTTGCTCTGTAGATGAGGCTAGCCTCGAATTCAGACCCTCCTGATTCTGCTTCCTAGTGCTGGGATTAAAGGCGTGCACCACCACACTCAGCTTCTATGGCTTCATTTGTAAATATAACAGAACAGCAGTGTGTATCCCTAACAGATGAGGATTGCTAAGAGGTAGAGTCACACTGCCCATGTTAACACCACGTCACCCTTATGATAATGTAATAACTGTAAACATCTTGATCACCTAACATCCACTTGTGTTCATATCTTTTTAAACTATGGTATTTTTATTAGTTTGTTTGAATAAGGATGTATATTGGATGTTTTTGATTAATTGTTGAGACAAAATGCCTGAGAACAGTTGCTTTAAGATAGAGAGTTTATAGCTCCTTACAGTCTCAGGACACAGTCCATCATGGTGGGGAGGTCCTGGTAGGACCTTGAGGTTGCTGGTCATCTTCACATGCAGTCAGGAAGCAGAGAGCAATGAGCGCAGGTGCTTA
Source organism: Microtus ochrogaster (assembly GCF_000317375.1). Taxonomy (NCBI): domain Eukaryota; kingdom Metazoa; phylum Chordata; class Mammalia; order Rodentia; family Cricetidae; genus Microtus; species Microtus ochrogaster. Next base: position 7,127,843 of record NW_004949110.1, read on the forward strand.
GCTGGTCTTCTGCTTTTTATTCAGCCAGGATGCCATCCTATGCAATGGAGCCACCCACAGTTAAGTTGCAACTTCCCATCTCAGGCTAATCTAGTTAACCCTTCACAGTCATGCCCACAGGCTTGTCTCCTAGGTGACTCCAGAACTTATCATTTTGACAATTGGTCATCACAGGACGGGAACAAAATGAACATGATTTCACACTCTTAAAAGTTCCTCTTCTTTTTGCAAATGCAACTTATATTTGATGAAGAAACATTTGTTCTATAGAATGTTTTCTTTTTTATTTGTTCAGCTTAGACTATCATTTTTTTCTATTTGATTTAACCTCTGGACAACTGCTTTATACATTATTCCTTCCTCTGAATTTCTTTTTTTTTTTTTTT
>NW_004949110.1:7130512-7131059 GCF_000317375.1 Microtus ochrogaster
TACTGTTTTAGCTTGAGGTCCTTTCCTGCTGCTAGGTGTGGCTTCAGGTTGTACTGCTGAGACTCAGGTCTCTCACGAAATTTATCAAGGGCCAGAGTTATACTCTTAACAAATGATAATGATTAAAAATAAAAAACATTTCTGCTTTCACAGGCAGAGATGACGGGACCCAAAAACTTCTGTCCTGCTTGCTTAAAGTTACTCCAAGATATTTTTATGATATTCATAGATATTTAAAACTATGGTGTCTCATTTATCCTAGATGTAAAAGAGGTACATCTGGGTTATTTTCAGATTCTAGGCTATGATAAAATAGTTCTGCTGTGGACATGGCTGACCACATGTCCTTGAGATATGGTTAAACAATTTTGTATTTAGGCCCAAAAGGGGTATTGCTAAGTTTTGAGGTAGATATTTGCCTAATTTTAAAAAATAATGGGAGTCCCTCAATGCTGGGGAGACTCTCACTAGGGGATGGTGCGGGGCCCCCCCCGCGTGGCTCACCAAAGGCCGTCCTTGCTGAGGTCACACACGTGGCCTTGGTTGG
>NW_004949110.1:7137344-7147387 GCF_000317375.1 Microtus ochrogaster
TACCATATATAAAGCTGTCCCCATCTCTAATAAACGGAGGCTCTGACAAATGTAGCATGGCCTTCTTCTTCTCTCCTAGCCCATTTATCTTACAGATAGTGCCTCTCCGGGACCCTGGAATAACTGACCTGCCAGACGGGTTTACTAACCCTAGACTGGTGACCCATCAAGGCAATTACACTTGTCTTAAGTTTTTCTTTTGGGGGCAAGATCTTGTGTAGCGCAGGTTAGCCTTCCACCTCCATACCTCCATTTCCCATTTGTAGTGATTTCAGGTGTGCACCACCATGCCTGCCCCATAATGCATGTACAAAATTGTGCATGCTTGTGTGCATGAGTGCGTGCTTGTGTGTGTAGTTAGCAGTGTGTTTTGATCTACTTGAGATTAGTATCATTTCTGATGCTTAAATCTTCTCTTTTGGAGAAGGAAGCAGACACTATTTTTATCTCACACTAACTCATGCTGACTCACCATTACATCTCATTTTTTTCCCTCTGTTATCTGTTGTGAGAAGCCTTCAAGAGTCCATATGTGTAAGTTATAGGAAAGAGAGAGCTGGAGCTAGAACTAGAGATAGAGATAGAAAGATAGGTATGTATATATTTATTTCTCTCTCATAATACTTATCTCTCCTAATATATATGCTATATTATATATATATTATACATGGAGAGAGAAAGAGATGGCGATAGAGAATAAAGAAGGGAATGAGTCACTTGCTTGTATTTGAGCCTGATTACTGTCACTTTGTGATCATGCCTGTCTGAGAAGCATCTCAGGGTATGTTGTGACATAGCTTCTCCTAGGGTATGGTAGCTGTTTGAACTGCTAACAGTTCTGTGCTGTAGACTGCAGGGCTTTGTTCCAGAACCTTAGGGGTCTGGGCTGCAATTCTCCTGCAAATGCTTGGCAGGGACTTTAGAGTGTCCTTAATGACCACAGATGTCTCTAATATTATTGAGTCTGCCAGCCCATATGGCCAAGCCATAGGGCCCAGATCCTATAGTGCCATAGAGCTCCAATATGTTCAGAGTCTCCCTCAAAGTTGGCAGCCTTCCATGTCGTCTGGAAACTGAGAGGGACAACATCCCTCCCACACAGCACATGCCACCTCCGATGCCCAAAAACAAGTGATCTCCATGAATAAATGTGATGCTGTCAGTATGACAGACAGACCTTGGAATGTCAGGATGGCTGAATCCTCCAAATGACATTGTGACAAAGCAGAAGAATTAACAAACCCAAGTTCAAGACTTCAAGTGTGCTGCTGCCCAACCCATATAACTGGCAATGTCTGGTCATCTTTGGTGGGTCCACACTGGTGGCTGCCCCGAGGATGCACTTACCTGTTCTAATGCGGGTACTGATGAGGCTGGCGTGATAGCTGCAGTGGCCGCACCACTGTCACTGACTCGGCTTGGTTTTGATTGGTTCTGCCAATTGATAAGAAGGGACCTATGTATCTTTGGTGTTTGCCATCTCCAGTGGCCTGTGTGTCCCTTTGCTTATGTGTTATGGGATAATGTTTTTGTACACTGTGAAGGTATGTCTCTACAAAGGCACCTTCCAATTGGTTTAATAAAGCACTGAACATCCAACAGCTAGGCAGGAGAGAATAGACAGGACTTCGGGCAGATAAAGGAACTCCGGGAAGGAATCAGAGAGGTGGGTATTTGCCAGTGAGATGTGGAGGAAGTGGGACTTATGGTACTGAGGAGAGGTAATGAGTCACATGGCAGAACATACATACATACATACATACATACATACATATACATATATATATGTTAATTTAAGTTTTTTAAGAGCTAGTTGGTAACAAACCGAAGCTAAGACCAAACTTTCATACTTAACAAAATGTCTCCATGTCATTATTTGGGAGCTGGTGGTCCAAAACAGTCTGGTTATAGCTATGCATACAGCTATTCTGGCAAATGACCTGTAGTCCCCCTTCAGTAGGATGGGAGAAATGCTACTTTCAGTATTTTTGGCATTCTTTATCCATTAATGGGACCTTTCTACCCTTTGTATATGGGCTTTGGCTGGAGGACTTGAGGACCGTTTTGTTTTCCATGGCAGCGGTAGACACACTGGCCCATGATCACAATTGAGTATTCCCGTCATGGATTGATTCCTGTTCTTGTTGATGCTTCTCTCGTCTCACCATTTAGTAAGGTGTTAGACAATATCTCATCTTTCCTGTCTTAACTTGCTCAAACACCGACCACTTCCATCCAACTTTTGCCCAGTATTCCAAATGTATTTTGTGTTCTTCTGCTAACCTCTTACCACAGATGTTATAATTAATCTTTCATGCAATCAGTGCTGGTTTGGATTTACCCACTGTCTTAGTTAGGCTTTTTATGGCTCTGAAAAGACACCATGACCACAGCAACTCTTTAACTGTGGTGGCAGCTTACAGTTTACAGGTTCAGTCCATTATCATCATGATGGGGAGCATGGCGGAATGCAGATGGATGTGGTGCTGGAGTAGTAGCTAGGAGTCCTACATTTTACAGGCAGCAGGAAGTCAACTGTGACACCAAGAGAAGCATAAACAAAGGAGATCTCAAACCCTGCCCCCACAGTGACACACTTCCTCCAACAAGGCCACACCTCCTTGTACCACTTCCTTTGGGGGCCAATTTCTTTCAAATCACCACACCCACAGTTTCTGATTGCTTTCCTCCACATTCCTTCAGACTGTACCATCCTTTCTTTCTGGGATTTCTTTGTTGCTTCCCAAACCCCATGCTTTGCTTTTGTGAGGAATTAGTTGCCAGTGCTTTTATTTATTTATCTGATTGACTTAGAACCCACGTACAGCAAAGTGCACAACATTAAGTGTTCTGTGCAGTAAGTTTTCCCGGAGTGGGCACTCCCGGTGGCCTTGGAGCAGCAGTGGGCACTCCAGGTGGCCTTGAAACAGCTCCTCCACAGCTCTCTCCTGCCATCAGCTGCTCTCAAGGACCACTTCTCACTTGCCTCACCCCAGAGCGACTTTCTGTGTTCTTCATTTTAAATCTAATTTTATTGCCATTACTTTTGAGGTCCTGGGAATCAGGACCTAGCCTTGAGAAAGCTAGACAAGCACTGTGCCACAGAACTAACCCTTCCCATTTTTAAGGTTTTAAAAATAAATGGATATTTACGTCTTATTTAGTGTTCCGTTTCTGGCTTTCTTTGTCTGTTATGATGCTTGTGGGATTTACTCCTATAGTGTCTAGCAGTAATTCATTCTTCCTTTTATTCTTTGTCCCCTAAACATCCCACGGTTTCTTGGGTCACTATTTTACATGTGCTAGTCAACAGTTATTCTAGGGTGTGAGCATTCTGCCTATGGTCTGACTAGCCTGGACAGTGGAAGAACTATGTTTTTTTTTTTCTTCGAGGCAGGGTTTCTCTGTAGCTTTGGAGTCTGTCCTGGAACTAGCTCTAATAGACCAGGCTGGCCTCGAATTTACAAAGATCTGCCTGCCTCTGCCTCCCGAGTGCTGGGATTAAAGGCGTGCGCCACCATTGCCCAGCAGAACTATGATTTGTTTGGGATTGGTCTGGGCATTTGCTGCCACACAACATCTGTCTTCATCCCCCTGTGCTTCATGTTAACTTTGTGTGTGTGTGTGTGTGTGTGTGTGTACTTATATGTTTCTACAAGTCAACTGATTCTTGTGTTTGAAGGCTTGAGGGTAGATCTTTACATTTACCTTAGCTAAATCCATTTGTCTTAGGGTTTCTATTGCTGTGAAGAGATACCATGATCATAGAAAATCTTTGTTTGTTTCTTGAGATAGGGTTTCTCTGTGTAACAGCTTTAGTTGTCCTGGAACTAGCTCATGTAGACCAGGCTGGCCTTGAACTCACAGAGATCTGCCTGCCTCTGCCTCCCAAGTCCTGGGATTAAAGGTGTGCACCACCACTGACCGGCACCACGATAATTCTTATAAAGTATTTAATTGGGGTGGCAGCTTACAGTTCAGAGGTTCAGTCCATAATCATCACGGTGAGAAGCATGGTAGTCACAGGCAGGCATGGGGCTGCAGAATTCTACATCTTGATCCAAAGGCAACAGGAAGTGAACTGACTGTCAACCTGAGTGGAGCTTGAGCAAAGAAGACCTCAAAGCCAGGCCCTACAGTGATACATTTCCTCCAACAATGCCACACCTTCTCCATCAAAGCCATACCTCCTAATAGTGCCACTCCCTTTGGGGGAATTTTCCTTTAAACCACCACCATTGTTTTCTTTGGGATTTCTCTTTTGCAGCCTTGATTTGAGTTTCAGCTTGGGAAGTAAGAGGACCCAGGTAAGCCATGGAACCAAGCAGCCTGGTTTGCAATCTCAGCAATGTGATAGAGAATTATTTACCTTTAAGGAGCCTTAGGACCTTTATTCTAAAAAGTTCACTGGTGTGGACTATTATTTTAACTGGGAAAAGATGTGTTTGTTACATTTATGTTTTAGAATATTAGTTTAAGTGTGTTACATTTCCCCCCTCCTTTGTTAATGATGAAAAGATGTGTTGCATTTGCATTAATTAAATAAGATTAACTTGTGTTCAGAGAGGCAGGGTTAGCAACTGGTTGACAGAAAGTAGCAGGGATGAGCTTAGATTTTTTTTTTAGTTGTGGCAGTGTGGAAGGGAGTGGTTTCTGGGGATCCCAGAAAAGAGAGAAAGTTAGCCTGTTGCTACTCTAACTCTCTGAGCTTGCAGATTTTCACCCTAGCCTTTGAGTTTTATTAGAATGATAGACATTTAGTTAGAACTATCTTTAGTGGCAGCAACAGAGCCATTGTCCGGGGGACCAGAATTTCTTCCAGGCTGTGGCACTAGCGCAGGGTGGCTAGTGGCTTAAAGCTCCGTTACTGTGACAATAAAACAGCGGAAGGGCTGCCCTTCAGTCTCTGGTGTCACATCTGACACATAGCAGTCACTCCATATGTGTTTGTTGGCCACATGAGCAAATGAGGAGGGCGGTGCCTCTCTGCGGCGGGACTGTTTTGAGCGTAGATAAAGTATCTGCTGGGTGCTCAGTGTGGAGAAGACAGTGGGGATGGGAAACCCAAGGCAGATATTATCAAACTACCTTTGATAATATCGGTACTCTGCAGAGTGCTTCACAGCTTTCTGTCCTTTCTAGAGCGAGAAGGATAAACCAACAATTCTGGGTCTGTGTGTGCATTAGGATGAATTTACACTAACTTTCTCTTGGCCCTCACTCCCTATAGGACTCCAGTCTGCCCAGGCTGCATCTGGACTTCTTGGCACCATACTCTCCAAAATGGCAGCAACTTGCTGTGCGTGCTCACTTCCACCTAATTAAATTAGTTGAAACGAGTGCCACTCAAAACCCAGTTGCTCAGTGCCAGCAGCCAGCCCCGAGGTGCCCGGTAGCCACACACAGCTAGCGCAGCCCACAGAAAAGATCTGTGACATTTCCATGACTGTAGAAAACTCTACCGGAAAGGGCTGGCCCCCAGTGAAGCAGCAGAAAGCATATGGCGTGAGATGGGATCACGAGGGGAGAGGTTTAATTATAACTGAGCTAGCAGGGTCCTGGGTTTCACAAGGTGGGGGGAAAGGGCAGATGGTCATGTTGAAAGATGGACACAGCTCTGTGACAGAATGAGGCACAGCATAGCACAGCACTTGGGTTCTGGAATGCCACAATTTACCAAGCAGAGTAGCAGTCACGTGACCTCCCCAGACCATCTCCCATCTGCCAAAGGGCAGAATCGCATTGGTCTTTAATAGGAAAGTAGAATGTGCTTAGCAGCAGGTAGATGCCATAGGGGAACCAGGCGCTAGTTGTCCTACCATTAAGGTTGTGACTTGGGGCTGATGGGTTGATGAGAGCGCCTCTTTCAACAGTTCCTTACCCGCCCCCACCCTGCGCTTTCTCTAGGCCATAGATCTCTATAGTTCTTCCCGGAAAGACTCCAAGGATTGGACTCATTCATTCCCAATAGTACCAAACCTTATTTACCTGTGTCCCATTTCCAAATTTGCACAATGACTTGACACTTACAGCCAGAAGGAGCCCTTTCTTCCCAAATCTCTGCCTGAAGCAGTCCCACCGCTGTCTTTTGTATTATTTTAATCATATGTGTGTGAGTGTGTCAGCATGTGGGTATATCATGTGTGAGCAGGGGTTCATGGAAGCCAGACTGGAGCTGGAATTACAGGCAGTCGTGAGTCACCATCGTGGTTCTCTGGTTTTTTTCTGGTACATGCTCTTAACCGCTGAGTCATCTCTCCTGTCCCCGCACCTTATTTTTGAGATAGACTCACTAAGTAGCCCTGGCCAGCCTGGAACACTCCGTGTAGACCGGACTGGCTTTGAGCTCAGAGATCCCCCTACCTCTGTCTCTTGAGGGCTGGGATGAAAGGCAAGCTCAAAATGTCAGAATTCATCATAATTCTTATAACTTCCGTGTTGAGGGTCTTCTGTGTGCTAGGACTAAACCAGCCACTTTGCATAAGCTGCCACATGACTCATGTTTTTTTTTTGTGGAGGAGAAAGTTGGGGTTCAACACGGAGTTTCCTGCTACCTCCGCAGAGAGCAAATCTTGAAGGCTTTCCTTCAGGCTGGTCACCCCATCTGTCTCTTTCCTCCGGGTAATCAGCTGGTCAGGTCTTACCGTGCCCCATGGGAATTGTGGGAAGGAGGGCAGAGACCGCCATGTGAAGACAGAGGCCACAGGACCCAGAAAGAAAGAAAGGCGCTTAGTTCTTGGAGCAAGTAAGAAGTTAAAAGTGAGCAGGAGTGGGGCGGGCTTGATGTGGGGTTGTGTGTGTGTGAAGTGTGCATTCTCTGAAGGTTTTGGACATAAAGGAGAGGGAAAGCTTTATTTATAGTTGAGGCAGCTGGGGAGTTTTAACGGTGCGGAAGGAAGATACAGGTCAACCCAAGGCTGGCTTCTCGCTACGACACAACAGCTTCTGCTCGCGTTGGGCTGCTGTCGTGTCGATCTAGGCTGGCAGGAGTCAGAGGACAACTTAAGTCAGTCTCCTCTACCCCGTGGGTCCTGGAGACCAAACTTAGGTCGTTAGGCCTGGCATTGGCTTTTACCCACTGAGCTGTCTTGAAAGACATAGAGTTAGGTTCTTTTGCACACGTATTTGCCTAAAACCAGTGAGTTGTGTGTGGGGGCCATCATCCCACTTAACGCATGCTGAAACCAACCAAAGGTTGGAGAAGCGAATTTTCCGTACCATAAACCATGGAGCTGGCATTTGAACCCAGGGCACGTAAAACTCCCTTCGATTTTTTTTGAGGGAAACTTTAATATCCTTTCTGTAACACAGGACTTTAATCCAGTCATTTGTAACTTCAAGAAGTTCCTGGTGTTTGTTACTAAGTTTTCTAAAGTGTTTCTTCCTTCACAGTGGGTTGAACTGGATGCATTTACAAAGTCTTGCCAGCAGGTGGCGAAACAATACCAATAACTCAGGACTCAGAGCCGACCACTTTCCGGGAGGAAAAGCTACTCAGACCAGCTTGCTCAGCAGGCTGGGTGTCTGGCTTAATTTTGTGATTTCTGGGTTACCACCTCCTCCAGCATCTTCCACTTGGGGGCTTTTGTAGGCACGCTAAGGTTCTTAGGATAAAGTCCTTTCAGCGTAGTCCTTGTCTTCGCAGGTGTCCTAATACCCTTCTCAACCACATTTGTCCCCACTGGCCCGCCATCTGGTTAATTTCATCTTATCTTTGGGAACTTGAGAGTTACCTGCAGGGAGTCCATTTCTGCCCAGGGTAGGTGGGATCCCTTCTCTGTGTGTCTTCCTTTCACAGCACAGGTCTCTGGGGTCCCACTCGTCTTTGCTTGTCTGCCTTCCTGCCAGGCAGTCTGTTCCCTTAAGGATGAGAACTGTGTCTTGGCCACTCCAGTATCCACCCGGTGACAGTTCGAAGCTAAAAAGCATCAAAGCACAAACGAATGAGTAGGTACGCGCTCTCTGTAAGAGAGACTGCTGGGGTCACAGGATGAGGGTCCGGCAGCTTTTGCAGAGCCCCAGAGTTCGGAGTCTTTTGTAAACACAGGCCAGGGTCCTTGCCCAGGGGACAATGGCTGTTATTGCTCTCTAGGGTAGGGAGTTTGTGTTTTCTGTCCAACCGTTTCTCGCTTCCTCACAACAGCTTCTTGGTAGCTCCTTAAATACCCCTAAGGAGGGGCGCATGTGTCTCAAGACAAAAAAAAGGAGAGGGTAATTTAAATGAGTGGAAAGAAAAAATGCATTTTAATTGCATTATTATACTAATTTATATCTCCTGTCTGCCTTGAAAAAAGTGCTTTTTTCACAGTGTGGAAGCACATTAGGGAGTTGAGACTAATTGCTTCAGATGGCTGCTGAGAGACAATTGAGCTTTGTTTGCCTTGCTCTCTAAGCAGGTGGGGGAATAGGCTGCATTCCCAAGGCCAAGGGCCCCCAGACCACAGCTGCAGTGTCTGCCTGGTGGGGTACTGGCACGGAGTAGATGCTCAGGTGGGGCTGGCACGGAGTAGATGCTCAGGTGGGCACTGGCACGGAATAGGTGCTCAGGTGGGGTTGGCATGGAGTAGGTGCTCAGGTAGGGTGGCACTGAGCAATATTGGCTAACTACTTTGCATTTTATGTTCAGAACTTTTGGTGGGGGTTATCTTTGTATTCTTTCTCTCTCTCCCCCTTGATACTGTGACATGGAGTGTTAGGTGTGAATCTGAAATGTTGCCCACGGATTGAAGTGCCAACAGTTTTCCCTGCAGCTGTGACACCTGAAAGTAAAGCATTTAAAAATATATTTCCTTTTATTATTGAGGGGGAATATAATCAGCACAACTACTTTATGCATCTTCCTATGTATGGTTTATTTTATCACAAGTTTCCCAACTTTTATTTCAAATTGGGCCTTGGCTGGAACTCAGTCCTTGTTTGTTGGAAATGATCTCAATGTAAAATGGTAGTCTAGCTCAATCATGGGTTGACAATTGGATCCTCTTAATACTTTGGAGACATTTATGCAGCCCCCTGACCATTGATGGGGAATTCTGTGCCAGTGCAATGATAGGATTGTGGGAAGTTTGCCCTTTACCTCTAGTGAGTGGTGGGTAAGGTCTTCACGTTAGATAATCTTTACTTTCACTACGATGGATGCTGTAGCTTAGACCTTGGATATCCCCTAAAGGCTTGGTCCTCAGGCTGATGCACTTAGGAGTTGCTGGAACCATTGGGAGCTGGGGCCTACTAGAGGAAAATACATTACTAGATGCGTGTCCCCAAAGGGGAATTGGAAAATGGCTCCTTCCTCTGTCATACTCTTAGCTTCCTAGTTTCCAGGAGCAGAGAAGATTCTTGTTCTTGCCAGGGGGACACCGTGGCACCGTGCCGCTGCAGGCTAAAAGGATGTGGGACCAAGTGACCACAGACTCTGAAACCACGAGTCAAAAACTAAACAAAGCTCACCAAAACAACCCCCCCTGACTTTCTTCTTTAAAAGCTGCCTCATATGCTGTCTATCATAGCTACGGGAAGCTGACCAACACAGTGCGTCTGTTAGGCTGAGGCGTGTTTAACCGTGTTTGCACCCTCACTGTGCTTTCTCTCTCTCTTGTCTCCATAGTGCCTTTTTATATAGTTTTGTTTCCTTTATTTTGGAATTTTACTTAAAACACATTATTTAATAATTTTTATTATGTGACCTCATTATCTGTCTTATTGAAGTTTTTGTTAGTAGAAGCAGATTTATTCATTTATTTACTTCTGAAGCAGGGTCCTGCCATATACCTTGGCTCATCTCCAATTTGCTGTGGAGCTCATGGAGGCTGGCCTTGAACTTGTGATCTTTCTGCTTCTGCTTCCCAAGTGCTAATTATAGTTTTATGCTACCATGTGTAGCAAAGCAGCCTTTTATTTGCTTTAAATGGTGGTGGCACATGCCTTTAATCCCAGCACTTGGCAGGCAGAGGTAGGCAGATCTCTATGAGTTCGAGGCCAGCCTGGTCTACAAGAGCTAGTTCCAGGACAGGCTCCAAAGCAACAGAGAAACCCTGTCTCAAAAA
>NW_004949110.1:7147487-7148918 GCF_000317375.1 Microtus ochrogaster
AAAAAAAAAAAAAAGCACACTTGTTGGCTTTCCATTTACTTTTTGATTTTGAGCTCATCTTCAGCGTTCGTCTGGTGGGACCAGCAGCAGAGGAAGAGGCTATGCCCTTCTGCACTGGGTTTTCGATACTTTCCACATCCCTATGGGTATTATCAACTTTTGGCAAGTTTCCACGTTAGATCATAAGCGTGGGTTTTCCCGGTCCAGCTGGATTGTATACACTTTGGTTTGCGTGTTTTCAGGGCTGAGGGTTAAACCCAGGGCTTCATGTGCTAAGCATGTGCTCTAACACAAAGCTGTCGATTCAGCCCATGATGATATGAGTTTTAACTCTTGAGCTTGTGAGATCTGTGCGATCTTTTTCCCACCCATGTAGATCATAGACGGAGGCAGATAGGCACCCTCCTCTGTGCTCCAAATACTTAGAGATTTTTTTTCTCCTCGCCTGCACTATCAATGAAGTTGAGTTATTTGTTGGCTCTTGTTTCACATGGGAATCTGGGTTTCACATCTCTGCTTTGCTTAGGGTATTAGTCTAATTTTTCAGTGTCTCCAGACTAGCATGAAATTCAAGTCTTGTACCTATGCACCAGGAGATATGTGCAGAAGACTAATAGCTTATTTATGATAACTCAAAAGTGGAAACGACCCAAGTGACCCTCATGGGTAGAACTGCTAAAAATAGTGACATTTATCTTACAGTGGAAGACTATGCAATATTGGGTTAGAGCAAACTGCTGATAAATGCAAGAACATGGGTCTCTTAGGGTTTCTGTTGCTGTGATGAAACACCATGACCAAAAAGCAAGTTGGGGAGGAAAGGGTTTATTTGGCTGACACTTCCATTTCACTGTTTATCACTGAAAGAAGTCAGGACAGGAGCTCAAACAAGGCAGAAACCTGGAGGCAGGAGCTGGTACAGAGATCATGGAGGAGTGCTGCTTTCTGGCTTGCTCCCCGTGGCTTGTTCAGCCTACTTTCTTATAGAACTCAGGACCACCAGCCCAGAGCTAGCACCACCCACAGTGGGCTGGGTATTCCCCTATCAATCACTAAGTCACTAATTAAAAAAATGCCTTATAGACCTGTCTACAACCCAATCTTATGAAGGTATTTTCTCAACTGAGGCTCCTTCCTCCCAGATGACTTTAGTTTGTGTCAAGTTGACACAGTAGTCTCCAGAACAAGGGGTAAAGTGTAAAAAACATTATATCGAGTTAAAGAAGTCAAAGCATTGTATACTTTTAGCTCCTTTATAAAACCGGACTTACATAGCGGACAATGAGGACTACTGAGAACTCAAGAACAATGGCAATGGGTTTTTGATCCTACTACACTTACTGGCTTTGGGGGAGCCTAGGCAGTTTGGATGCTCAACTTACTAAACCTGGATGGAGGTGGGCGGTCCTTGGACTTCCCACAGGTCAGGGA
>NW_004949110.1:7149018-7175890 GCF_000317375.1 Microtus ochrogaster
GATCCTTAATTGAATAATAAAATTTAATAAAAAAAATTAAAAAAAAGAAGTCAAAGCAAAGACACTTAATGTTCTATTTCACTTCTACAGTGTCTAGAATAGCAAAACTGATCCCTGGTAAGAAATCAGGATGGTGGACACACTTGAGGGGAGAGAGTGTCTAAAAGGGGCCATGAGGTAACCCTCTGCAAGTCTGTCAATATTCTATAGAATATAAGTGGAGGTTGCAACGTGGTTGTGCATGTCCATCCATGTCTGCATGAATTAGATAAGCTCAGCTCTTAAGAATTATATGTTGTTTGTTAGCTAATTATATCTCGATACAATTGTAGACAAAAACTAAGACCTCCAGGGAAGTCATAGGCGGCTAATTTTTGCTCCTCTAGCTTGCAGTTGCCCTGTATCTTTGGGGCACTGGTGATATTCTATACTTTTTCTATGAGCTCAGCTGAAGATGTAAAAGAATATTTGCAGCATTTTCTCGCACTTACTACCTTTCTCTTGTGGCTGATAGGAACCTGCCACATTGTTGAAGTCTCTTCTGACATAAATCAAGTTTGCAGGTTTGCCACAGGAATTTTGTTGGGTAGAACCTACATATTTTAGTTTCTTCTTGTTTATTTTCTGAAAGCCACACACCTGTATAGGGTTTATCATGACAGTTGGTACATAGATACAATGTATAGGGTTTATCATGACAATTGGAGACACAGATACAATGTATAGGGTTTATCATGACAATTGGATACATAGATACAATGTATAGGGTTTATCATAATTGGATACATAGATACAATGTGTAGGGTTTATCATGACAATTTGATACATAGACACAATGTTCAATGATCAAATGCTGTTTCCATCTCCCCTAAGAGTGATCATTACAGTGTGTGGGGAAACTTCACACACTTTCAGTTCTTTATAAAATACATGGTAGGGCATTGTAAGCGAGGTTATCCCACTGATATGTACAACACTAGAACTTATTCCTCCTGTCTAACTGTATTTAATAGCTGTTATCTGAGCTCTATTTACTCCTCCTAACCTCTAGGGGCTACCGTTCTACTCTCTACTCTGTGAAACCACCTTTAACTACTCTACACGAATGGGACCATATGATATTAGTCTTCCTGTGCCTTCATTTTATACAATGCCTTCTATTTCCATCCATGTTGTTGCAAATGGCAATATTTTTATATTTTGTTAATGATTTTTTTTTTCATTGAGAACACAGGATTTCTCTGGTCACTTTGACACACATTCGTGTTCAGGGAGCGTCCCCAAGTGGGTCCCTTTGGTTAGAGTGGTTTCCTAGTGATCTGGGGAAAGGAGCTTGATGTGCCCTGGTGGAGATGATCCCTTGCAATGTTGCATTGAGGGGCAGCTGGAGACAAAACTTACACAGGTTTCCATAGGTGCAAGAAGTCACCTGTCAGGAAGGGACTGAGATTCTGATGACCCCAGATAAAGGATCAGGTGTTTCTGGCTTTCTCTATGGACTGACATAATCTAGAATGTGATTTTTCAGTGAGAAAAGAGACACCTCTGAATGATTTGGTATGAAGTCCCAGGTTCAAACATGGGGTCTGAGGGGCCATGAAAGAACACTTTCTGATGCAGGGTGCAGTTCAAATAAGAAGCCCTTTATGACTTGGTGTCTTAGGGTTTCTATTGCTGTGAAGGGACACCAGGATTATGGCAACTTTTATAAATGAAACCATTTAATTGGGGTAACTGCTTATAGTTTCAGAGGTTTAGTCCATTGTAATCAAGACAGGAAACATGGTGGCAGGCAGGCAGGCACGATGCTGGAGAGGAGCTGAGAGTTCTACATCTTGATGCAGCACAATTAATACAAACCCAGAGACAGAAATTGAGGTTCAATCTGAAGGTCAGAAAAGTAAAACAGCCAGCCCCTGGCTCTTCACCTCTACCTCAGTCCGAAGTGGTGATCCTGCTTCCAGAAATCTCAGCATGAGACTGTGTGAGAGCTATCTCCTCCTGCTTTATATTCCTCTCTAGGGCTGGGATTAAAGGCGTGCACCACCACCACCCGGTTTCTACAGCAGACTGCCACGGCTACTGGGATTAAAGGTGTGTGTCACCACTGCCTGATCTGAAAGGCTGATCAGTGCAGCTGTTTTACTCTCTGACCTTCAGGCAAGCATATGTATTAAAATACAAATGAAATACCACTACATCTTGACCTGTAGGCAGCAGAAGGGGACTACACTGGGCAGAGCTTGAGCAAAGGAGCCCTCAAAGCCACCCCCACAGTGACACACGTCCTCCAACAAGGTCATATCTACTCCCACAAAGCCACACCTCTTAACAGTGCCATTTCCTTCACGGGCTATTTTCTTTCAAACCACCACATTCTACTTCTTGGCCTCCAAAGTCTTGTAGCCATATCATAATGCAAAATGTGTAATTCAGTCCAACTTCAAAAGTTGCCATAATCTACAATAGTTTTAAACTTATGTAAAAGTTTAAAGTTCAAAGTCTCTTCTGAGTTTCATGTACTCTCTTAACTGCAATCCCCCATAAAAATCAAAGTAAAAAAAAATCAGATCGCATACTTCCAATGTGTTATGGCTCAGGATATATATTACCATTACAAAACATAGGGAAGGCAGCCTAGTGAGGAGATACTGGACCAAAGCAAGACTGAAAACCAACGGGGTAAACTCCAAACTCTGCATCTCCAAGTCTGATGTCAAGACACTCTTCAGATCTCCAACTCCTTTCTGCATTTTTAACTTTTTTTTTTTTTTGGTTTTTTGAGACAGGGTTTCTCTGTGGTTTTTTTGGAGCCTGTCCTGGATCTAGCTCTTGTAGACCAGGCTGGTCTCGAACTCACAGAGATCCACCTGCCTCTGCCTCCCGAGTGCTGGGATTAAAGGCGTGCGCCACCACCGCCCTCCTTTCTGCATTTTTGACTGCGACTTGCTTCTGTCTCTTGGACTCACTCCATTCCCTGTTAACAGCTCTCCTCACAGGTATCCCATGGCTCTGGCATCTCCAACATCTTAGTGTCTCCAAGGCATTGCTGGCTTCCCCTTTACAGCTTCACACAATGGTCTCTCTGGGCCTCCATGCAGGAATATTCCTGCCAGACACCTGGCCTCAGTGGTTTTTCTTAGTCACAGAGAAAGATTCCATAACTCCTTTTTTTTCTATCCTTGACTTTAAAGTCAGAACCAGGTGGCTGAAGCTGCCAAGTTCTGCTGCTTGCTGTGCCTGGAACATGACCCTCTTGTTCAATTACATCTTCACCAGCTTTCAGTTTTTGACAGAAGCCTCATTGTAACATCCTTTCCCTCAGAAACCTCTTGAGTCTGCCCCACTACAGTTCAAATGACCCTCAGTACCATGCCTTCCATGTTCCTACTAGTATGGCCCACTAAGCAGAGCTAAAAGCATCCCACTGTTTTCCTAACCCAAAGTGCCAAAGTCCAAATTTCTTTCAACAAAAATACAGTCAGGCATATCACAGCAATACCCCAGTCCCTGGGACCAACTTCTGTCTTTGAGTTTCTATTACTATGAAAAGACTTCATGGCCATGGCAACTCTTGTAAAGGAAAATATTTAATTGGAGTGGCTTATAGTTTCAGAGGTTTAGTCCATTTTCATCATAGCAGAAAACATGGTGGCGTACAGGTAGGCATGATGCTGGAGAAGGAATTGAGAGTTCTACATCTTGGTCTGTAGGCAACAGGTAGTAACCTGTCTCATGGTGTAGCTTGAACAAAGATGACCTCAAAGCCCACTCCACAGTGACATACTCTCTCCAACAATGCCAGACCCATACCTCCTAATAGTGCCACTTCCTTTGGGGGGGGTGTCCTCTTTTTCCAAACCACCACACTTGGGAATAATGGCGGGGCATCTGTGTATAACTTAAACATTACAGAAAGAGAATCAAGCATGGTGGTTTGTATGGGAGACAGAAGGGAGAACAGCATCACCTCTGCAGCAGATGAGAGCTCGCCGTGCGGGACCAATTGTGGAAACCGACTATACAAGGAGGCAGCACACTCAGTGACAAATGAATGGGGTCCATATTACAGGCAAGTAGACTTTCCTGCTCTTCTCCACTTGGCTTCCCGATGTAGGGCAGAATAAGCCCCAGGGTGTGGTAGACTCAAAGGCTTGTTTAACTCAAAGTAACTCCCAGCTTTGTTTTGCCACTATTTTTTTCAATGATAAAAGATGAAACATTGAGCTCGTTCAACACGCCAGAGTCTACCGAAGAAGGAGTGGTCATGTGGTCTAGTTCTTGCCAATCGCTTAGGTAGAATTCTTATTTCCAACTAAAAAGGGGCCCAAGAGGTGGCTCAGAAGGTAAAGGAGCTTGCCACCAAGTCCGATGACCTAAATTCAGCATCCAGGACCCACATTGTGACAGGGGAAAACAGACTCCAACAAGTATGTGGTGACATGTGTGAGCCCCTAGCACCCTACAGAATAATACTGTAATAAAAAAAATTCAAATTAAAGTCAAATCACTTTGTCCTTGAATTTTTCCCACTTCCTCCCTGGAGGCGTAACAGTCATTCTCTGATGACATATCATTATATAGGATCAAGATCTAAGAGTTTGGATCTTTGAGGACACGCTTCAGTGACTTCCTGCCTTGTCCTGCCTAATTTGGTGTCTTGCTATGGAAGACAAATAAACTCTTATTTGGATAAGCTCCTGTTAGTTGGTTTTTCTGTTGCCTATAGTGGAAGCTGTCCTTTAAGGCTGTAGGGACAAGGCCTCAAGGTGGCAGGTCCTGCACTGCTTAATGACAGGGGCTTGCAGTTACTCAAGTGATTAATTGGAAAAATGAAAGGAACAGACTCATGTGGTAACCTCAGCTGGTGATGTGGATCATGTAGTTTTAGGCATTATCTCATCCTCTCCCAAAATAGCATTATGACAGGCTGGGCGCAGGTGCCATCAACCTTGATACCCTTGGAGGCTAAATCCCAGAGACACTCAATGAGGGATTTTCTAATTATATAAGCAGCACATGAACTGGAACGGCCATAATCATGGCAAAGGCAATCTCCTGATGGTGGCACGGAATGCTTTGTGTTGCAAGCACTTGGGTGACTGCTGCTTGAGTAGCTGCGTTTGGTAGACTATCCATCTCCAATTGGAAACAAGTAGATATCTGTACAGTTCCCATGGTGACAGGCCTTGGTAAATTCACAAGTCTCTTCTTTGGGATATAGGGAATGTCCACTGGCTTTGAAAATTCCTTTCTTTTAGGAGGAGAACTCCCACTTTTGACTTCTAGTGCACCCTGCCTGTAAGAACTCTTTTTAAAAATTCATTGGAGAACCACGATTATGTGTCCACCGTATAAAGGAGTCTTTCTAGCAACCCCTTTCTTTGCTTTGCCCTTTGTGAAAGACCCTTGTTTCTTGGAAGTAAAAGTGGTCCACGTCTACCCCTTCTAAATGATGGCTCGAGAGTTTGCTTTTTTTTTTTTAATCTGAAGACTTTACATTCATGTCTTCCACTATTAGTCCATATCTAACAACTACCATGTCAAGGGCTGTCCCTTGCCCTCTGCCCCCCCCCCCAACATGTGTATCATCTTCAGGTTTCATGGCAGGAACAGTTATACACTGAGCGGCCCAAGGGAATTCTTACTGTTTCTCTATTTGGCCCACGTTTGATGAGCTTTCCAGGGTGATGAGCTTCAACCACGTGTTTCCCTTCAGCGGAAGAGAACTGGAGTGGGTCCCAGTGATCTTAGGCTGTTAGAAGCTCTGAGTCTTCCCAAACAGCTCAGTACTGTGGGCTGAGCCCTTGAGCTCCACTCATCTGTGCTCTCAACTTTCCTCTCTGTTTTCCTCCACAGGTGCCTGGTGATGGTTTGGTGACTGGTTGCTAGGATTCTACCCCATAGAACCCCGTGGGGGATACAATTCTTCTGCAGCATCACTTCCACCCACTCGAGTCCTTCTTGGATATTATCTTTCTGCCCTTTGAAAAAGAAAACCTGTAGTCTATTACAAGGTCAGATGTGGAAATGACCTTGGGGGAAAACACAGTCCCAGGAAAGTATTTTTTAAAGCCCGAGAACATTCCTCTAAGAGAGAGTACAGTCTAGGGTTACAGAGAAGGCATGGCAAGACCCAATAACAGTTCACCTCAAGGCAACTAGGAGGCGGAAGGGACACAGAAAGGGGACATGTATTTCACACCTCAAGGATCTACCTCCAGTGATCTACTTTCTTCAGCTAAACTAAGCTCCAAAAGTTTCCAGAACTTCCATAAAATATACCACAAATTAGGGACCTGGGATTTACGAGATTTATGTTGTGGGAGATGTTTCATATTCAAATCATAACACTCTACCTCTGGGCACCAAAGACTCATGGCCACACTGCAAAATGCATCCAGTCTATCTCAGACAGCCCCCCAAGTTTAGTTGAGTCTTTTTTGAGGCTCAAAGCAAACTCTTAGCTGTGAACCCATATACATATATTATATTTATATATTTTTATTTATATATATTTACATATATCTTCAAGATACAGTAGCATGCAGTAAATATGACTATTACCCAAATAAAGAATAGGGAGAGAAAAGGAAGAAACAAGATTGAAAACCAGGAGGAAAAGCATTAAGTTTTGTAGCTTCATGTGTGATATTGGGAGCACACAGTGGGATGTAAGCTCCAAGGAGGACTGGGCGTGCTCATCCTGGTAGCCTTGTCCACTGCTGCCCTTGTGCCCTCTCTTTTGGGGGCAGATACTGGGTGCCCCTGGCCTTCTTCAACAGGTTTCTATGTTCCTAGTGTCTCTAATATTCTGAATTCACCACTTAATAATAAATAAAACTTTAGAAAATGAGATAAATAAAAAGGATATTGGCTCCTAACCTCTATCTGTCTCCCAGTCTGCTTGCCCCACTCCCTCAGAATCTACAGAGGCTGCACAAAGGCACGGTCTCCATTCTGCACCCCTTCTCCACTGTTCCTCACCCTAATACTGCATCTACATCTGCTAAGAACTGTTCTTAGCAAGCTCCCCTGTGTCTTCCATGTGGATGCACACAGTGTTGTTACTCTTCTGTTTTGATTCTTTAAGATAATTAAAAATTGTTTATATGTGTGTGTATGCAGGCATGCATATATGTGTGCATGCACCACGGAGAAAGTGTGGAGAGAGGTCAGAGGTCAGTTTAGCATTGTTGATTCTCTCCTTTTACTAAATGCAGCTGTGATCAAGCAAAGACTGTTAGGCTTGGCAGCAAGTGCTCCTCCTGTGGAGCCTTCTCACGAGCCCTTTTCTTCATGGTTTTCACTTGGCAATGTTGCCCCTGAGCTGCTATTGGCTCCTATGTGAATTGTTGTCTCCCAGGCCCTCTCCTTTGTCACCTTCAGGCCTTTGGACAGCTTCCCAGTGAATGTTGGCATTTATCGTAGCAGATTTTAAATTAATTAATTAATTAATTAATTTTATATCAAAACCACAGTTTCCCTTTCCTCCTCTCCTCCCAGTCCCTCCCTGCCACCTCTCCTCTATCTCCCTGCTCCCAATCCACTCCTCCTCTGTTTCTATTCAAAAAAGGGCAAGCCTCTCACGGATAGCTACAAAACATGGCTTATTAAGTTATAGTAAGACTAAGCACACTCCACATCCCTATGTATTAAGGCTGGGCAAGGTAACCTAGTATGAGGAATAGGGTTCCAAAAACCAGTAAAGGAGTCAGGGAGACAGGAAGCTGTCTAGAGAACATGACACTCACATTCCCAAGAGGTGGGATGGGTGGTTTTTGGTCATTCAGTGTGATATGGATAGTTGTCATTGTTTAGGGAGAATGGTTACAATCTGTTATTAGTAATGGCCTGGAAAAAAATGAACAAAGGAGATTAGATTCAGGGATCTCATTCTGAAAAGAGAAAAGGGGGGACATAGAAATGCTAAGATAAAAGGGTAGATTATCGAATCTGCTTTTAAACTAAAAAAGCAACTACTAGTCTTAAATATTTTACACTGGTATAGATTTTCATATATTGCTACAAATTTAAAATTATTTTTGTTAGATCATATTGAATATAGGCTCCTACTCTTATTTAAGGTATTGTACCTATACAGCTCATTTAACAAACTAATGTACATTTCTAGTTCTCAAAAGTTATTATTACAAGCTAAGATAATAAATGCATGTCATCTATAACAATCAGACTTATAGTCATGTTAGGTATGTTTTCAAGGTCAATCAGAGACATATTTTAAATAGATAGGTGGTCTTCAAATACTTTAGAGACCTACAGAATATGAAATTTTGATGTTTTAATAACATAAGTCTTTTCATGACAGCGGGACACAGCTGCTCCTGGCAGTACTAATATATTTCAAAAAAGGATAATGGGAATTGAAGGCCCTCCATATGGAGTTTGCTTTCACAAACTAGCCATTTAGGCAAGAAACTGCCCTTGCCTTGACTGCTGACAGTATGTTACAAACAGGATGAGCAGTGCACAAAGGAATACGACTGCTGAACTTTGAACTTTGACTAGACAAGGTGGGACAGTCCTCCAAAATTCCTGTTCCGCAGAAAAGTCTGTCAGATATTCTCCTGTGGGTTGAAGATGGATGCCCCAACATTACAGAGGAAACTTGGGTGACTTTTCAGGCAAACAGATGTCTCTGTCATTTCTATAGTTTTGGAAGTTGCTTTCTTTGCACTTCCTGTTTACTCAAGTAATGTATTAATCCTCTTGGGTCTCTGATGGGGATTGAAGCCTAGGTAGTTATAGTTTTACAGTTTTCATTGTTACCAAATTCAGAAAAGAAACGTACATAAGAGATGTAAAGTTTATTAGGCTGAGAAACATAAAAGCTTAAGTTGTTTGTCTAAAAAGATATTTTAAGGTCTAAAAGATATTTTTAGGATGGGAATACAAGTTATGACAAAAATGGTTTCGGTATAAGATGGATAAATAATGGAGTATTTTCTCTAAATTTTTCAAATGCAAATGGACTAGGCATTGTAAATGTAATTCTTACCTGATAATGGTTCTTGTTGTATATAGTTTTACTGGGTTACAGTTAGAACCTTTCTTTTTTATTTATACAAAAGGGGGAATTTTTGTGGAATATTTCTTTACACTAAGTGAAGTGTAGGAGTCTGCTCCTACAGTGTCGGCTAGAGTTCCTGGGGAGCGGATCCTCAAGGCCAAAGGAAAGTCAGATGAAAGAAACTGAGACAGAAGACAAGGCAGAATTGGGAGGTCTGTCTGGCAGCTAGTTGGTCAAACCAAGCAGGCAAACAGCCAAGAGTTTATTTCAGAACTTACTTATATACAAAAGCAGATGGTCAGTCGGTGTCTAACCACAAGACCACCCGTCCTTGAGTGAGCAGCCTCCTCTCCATCATGTGCTTGCTGCTCAGAAGCAGCCTTACTTTCTATCTTGATGTTCCTGAGGCTTGTCGTCAGCAGTATACTGTCTACTAGATAGAGTGTTCTTTTCTCAGGGGCTAAATCAGAAGTCTCTCCCCGCCCTCAAGGTTATTGGAAAGATGCAGAGCAGGCAAGCTTGAACTCAAATGACTTAGAAGTCAGATGGACTCCAGATGGAAACTGAGTCACAAATGGGCTCCCACAGTGAAGATGTGTCATTGTGGTTGGTTTAATAAAAAGCTAAATGGCCAAGAGCTAGTCAGGAGATATAGGTGGGACTTCTGGAGGAGCTCTGGGAAGAAGAAAGGCAGAGTTGCTGGCCAGATGTGGAATAATGGAGATGAGGTGCTGAGCATGTAGAAGAAAATAGACTAAAAATTATGGGTTAATTTAAGTTATAAGAACCAGTTAGAAACAAGCCTAAGCTAAGACCAAGCTTTTATAATTAATAATAAATCTCTGTGTCTTTTTTTTTGTGTGTGTGTGTGAGAGTTGGCAGCCCCAAAAGAAAAGTCCACCTACAGGGAATGCCCTTGTTCCCACTGTTAGGTGTCCCACAAGAAGACCAAGCTACACCATTGTCACATCTGTTCAGGGGGCCTATGTCAGTCCCATGCGGGCTCCCTGATTGGCAGTTCAGTCTCTGTGGGTTCCTATGAGCCCAGGTTAGTTGATTTTGTGGATTTTCGTGTGATGCCCTTGACCCCTTTGTCCCTACAATCCTTCACCGACCCCTCTTCTACAGCATTCCCCTAGTGACGCCTAATATTTCACTATGGGTCTCTGTGTCTGATTCCATCAGTTGCTGGATGAAGCCTCTCTGATGACTGTTGGGCTAAGCTCCAGTTCATCTCATAGCAGTTTTAAATGTTATTCTTCCATCTCTCCACTGTCACCATAGGTTATTTCATGGATGCTCTCTTCTTTCAATGTTGGCTTTATTTTTCGTGTTATTTATTTATTTATTTATTTATTTATTTATTTATTTTTTGTTTTGTTTTTGTGTTTTGTTTTTGCAGATTTGGGGGTGGAGCCTAGGACTTTGAACACACGAGGTGGGTGCTCAGACACCCGGCTCCGTCATTAGCTCTCTTTCAATTGTTTCATTTAGACAGTCTCACTAGGCTATGGCCTTGAACTCATTCTTTAGCTCAGGCTGGCCTTGAATTTGCACTCTTTCTGCCATACTCTTCTGAGTAGCTGGGATTACAGACACATACTGCCAGGCCTGGTTGTATTTGGTGTCTTTTAAATTTCTACCTAAGAACTCCAGATGTAACTCTCTGTATCCTTTTCAGTTATCCACAGTGGCTATCAGCAGCTCGCCATGTTCAAACTGCTTAACCCTAATCTTCCCTCTCCCTGGAAGTAACCTCACTATCTAGCTACCTGCCCAGTTCACTTCACAGGACTCTGAGGCTTAAAGACAGGTGAGTGACTTTGTAATGTTTGAGAGCAAATCGTCAGTTCCCTGCTAAGTTGGCTACCCAGACTCAGATCTTTACTCTCGCCTTGTCTCTACTGTGAGTCATCTGGATTGCTCTTATTCCATTTCAGACCCTCTGCAAGCCTAGTCTTGTCCCTGAGCCTAGGGCAGTCTTCACTCTCCCTGGCTCCTTCCTCTGTGAATGTTCTCTAAAAACCACACCTGAATAGCTGCCCAATATTCTTTGCCACTTAGTCCGGTTGGTTTCCATCATGGCACTTGTTTATCCTGTGTGTTGTCTGCCTTCTCACTAGGGTGTATGTGTTTGTTCACCGGGGGACAGCAACTGTAATACATACTTGTTGAATCAATAATAATGGCCGAGGGCCAACCTGCAAGGTCTACCCTTCCTGACACTGACTATGATGGCTGTTATTTTTGGTTGCCTAGCACCTGCTCCTGTCTTGTTGTCTGGAAACACGGAACACATCCACATGACAGGGGATGAAGCTGCTGGCCAGGCTGACTTCTTTGTGGTCATGACTGGAGTTGTTGCTCACTTTGGCCAACCTGATTGTGTCTCCAAGTCCCATGGACTGGCCTTGGTAAAAGACATTCTTTCCTCAGTAGGCGTGAGGCTAAAAGGATTAAGAGCTCAGAGCCACTAAGGCAGATTGGCTGAGAGAACAAAGAGACAGAGGTGCCAGGCAGAGAGAGATGGTGATGGTTGTAGAGCCCTTGGCTTCAGGTACTCCCAAGCCCCATTTCTCTTGCCTTTCCTGGTTTTGTCTGGATCTATTTCCCCTTTAGGGATTAGTTTTCTTCACTTATGGACAGACTAAGTGGTGTACCGGAGTAAATTGCTTATTTTCTCAGGGTCTCAGCTTTTTCTTCTGTTAAATCAGATTGATGTTGTTTAGCCTTCTTGGCTTAAAAAGTTTCTGCAAGGTGGCTTAGTGTTTTTTGCTGTGAAGAGATGCCATGGCCACAGCAACTCTTATAAGGAAAACAGTTAATTGGGTCCGGCTTATAGTTCAGAAGTTAGTCCATTGTCATCATGGGAGGGAGGGAGAGCATGGTGGCAGGCATCAGGAAGAGGAAGAGAGCCACTGGGCATGGTGTGAGCGCTTGAAACCTCAAAGCCCATTCCCGGTGATGCGGTTCCCCCAATAAGGCCACACCTACTCCAACAAGGCCACGCCTCCCGATAGTTCCACTCCCTGTGAGTTTATGGGGGCCATTTTCACTCAAACCACCACACAAAGGCTTAGAGAAAGTACTCGTAGTAGCACTTTGTTTTTCTTTTTTGAGACAGTCTTGGTGTATAACCTAGGTTGGCTCCCACTAGCAGTTTTCCTGCCTCAGCCTCCTATGTGCTGGGATTATAGGTGTGCCCACACCCAGTCTGGAACTTCCTTGAAATGCCTATTGTGATCCCAAGAACTTGGCTCTCTCTATCCTCAGTCATAGGAACTCACAGTTGGCCCTCACTCTTCCCTAGAGAGGATTTTTTGAACTCTGCATGAGCAGCCAAGCTATGTAATTTAAGAGACTGTTATTTTGGGTCTGAAGGCCACAGTCCCCGCCATGGCCAACTCACTGAGCATGCTCAAATGCTGAAATGGCCACGCTCCATTCACTCATTACCCCTGACATTTCCTGTCCTTGACACACAATCTCACAGAAAATGTGAAAAGAGTTGAGCAAGCCTTTCTTGGATGAGTGTCAAAATCTTTTATTTTCATTATATTTTCTTTGCGCTATTGGGAGACTTTCTTCTTCATTAGCGGTGTCACACGGAGAGCTTGCTTGCTGCAGGCTTTGATCTAAATCTGTTTAAAGTGAAAGCAGCTGCTTTTGCTGAGCAGCCTCCCTCCCGGGTCCCCCGAGAATTACAACTGATTCACGAAATGCAAACAGTGTGACCAGGACCCTGTTAGTGAAGGAGCCCTGTCCACTTCCATAAATAGGGGGCTATCGAAAGTCTGGCTCCTCACGTCCTTTCCAAACTGCCTTCTTCATCTCCGGCTGCCCCTCCCATGCATTTGAAACACCCAGGGTCTGAAATGCACGCATGAACTTGAGTTTCCCCCTTGTCGTTACACACACTGAGGTCATCGCTGATATCACATCTTTTTACTATGTCCACTCCAGGTTCAGTGGGTCAAAAAAAGCCTGGTGCCTCCCCGTAACTGGTGTTTGCTGTGCTCTGGTTACCTTCTGAGCTCAGCAGCCCCGGTACCTTAGTCACCTGCAAAGGGACAGTCATCCCTCACATCACCGGATCCTCATTGGTCCCCAACTCTCAACCTTCAGGCCCCCTTTTTGCTAGACCCCAGGCTCTCACTTTCACATCCATCTTGACTCTTCTTTAACTTATTTTACAGATCCAGGCAATTCTCTGTGCTGGTGCTTTGTTAGTTACTTCATGCAATCCAATTACCAAGGACTCTTTGTCAGGTCCTGCGTAGACACCAGGGAGGCAGAAAATAAAGCTACTGCCTGGACCACTGAGGCAGAACAGTTACTCCCCTACCTCAAGGATAGATAAATGCCTCTTAAATTGCCCTTTTGTGCTTTTTACTTCTCTGGAAAAAAATTCAGGCAGAGTTTATATTGTCTATTTCTTTTGAATGAAACCCAACGATAGTCGAGTTTTCTGATACCATGTTCAGCTGCAAGCTGAAATATGGTCCGCATGAACTGAGATAAGCTGTAACTGTGCACGCAGGATTTAAGAGACTGAACACAAAAGAAAAAAAAAGAATATGTAGTATCTCTCTGCGTTTTTAACAATTACTTGTTAAAATTCTTAGACTTATAATATGTTGAAAGTATGATATAAACTTGCATGAAAAAGTAAAATAGTTTGGCTCCATTGGGTTGTGATTAAAACTGTTAAAATGAATGACTCTTGCTTGGTACATAGGGTTCACTCGAGGAGAGTCAATAGGGTAGCTGGAGATGGGGGGGGCTAACTTGGAGTGGCTCACAGGTGTTGGAGACTGAGAAGGCCCACGCTGTTCTTCCAGTGTGCCGGAGAGCCAGAGAAGCCAGCTGGAGGCCAAAGGCCTGGGAACATGCAGGGCCACAGTGTGAGTCCCAGAGTTCTGGGAAGCTGGGGCTCTTATAGGAAAAGGCAGAGAATTCTCCCTACCTTCATCTCTTTGATCTAAGTAGCCCCCAGTGGCTTGGATGATGTCCACCACATTGGTAAGGAGGGTCTGATGGTCCAGATGCTGCTGTCTTCTGGAAACATCCTCACAGACACCACTAGAAAGAGCGACTATCTGGGGAATCCCTAACCTGGTTAAGCTGACATATGAAACTAGCCAATACATGGCTGTTAGGAAACCAGGGATCACACTCGAGGGTTGCATTTTGTTTCTGTTGCAGTGGAGATATTAGACCATGGGCTTTCCTATGGCCTTACTCTTAAGGACTTAAAATACATTGTAATGTTCTACCCTCCCCCCCAAGTTCTGGTTTCCTGCTTCTTGTAAAGAAATGAAAAAAAGTACAGACTTCTAGGTGAGCCCTGACCTTCAGGAGATTCTCTCCCTGAACTCAGATCTGCCATCACAGTCTCCCTCAGTTGATGTGAGAGGTGATGAATGCTGTGAATAGGTTTTCTTGCCATTGGTTAATAAAGAAGCTGCTTTTGACCAATGACTTAACAGAATCTAGACAGGCTGGAAGAGCTATATAGAGAGAGTAGGCAGAGTCAGTGAGAAGCTATATAGCTGCCCGCCACAGGAGACAGTTGCCTCCTCTGGAGCCCACTAGAACCTTGCTGGTAAGCCATAACCATGTGGTGATACACAGATTAATAGAAATTGGTTTATTTAAGATATTAGAGTTAGCCAGAAATATGCTTAAGCTATTGGCCAAACAGTATTGTAAATAATATAGTTTCTGTGGGATTATTTTGACTTAGGGCGGCTGGGAAATGAACCAGCAGCCTCTGCCAACACTCAGTCTTTTCTTTCCAGGAAGTTTCTGTCAACTTTTAAGCACATTATTTTTTTTTTGGGGGGGGGGTTGAAAGTTATCTTTCATTCCTTGTTTTGCTGAAAATGGAGCTTGTGTATCCCCCCTCACTTTCCCTTTTTCTTTTCCTGTAATTTTATGGAGAAAATGAAGATATGACGTGATCTATGTAGACATGTTTATACCAGAAGCCCTTCAGTTAATCCTAATTTTGTTTACCAGTGTTCTTTCCTGATGTGAAGAACTAAAGACCTGAGACCGGAGTGTGCTGGGAGAGTGTTTCCCACTCAGCAGTGAAGGGAATGACAAAGCAGACAGCAGGGGCCTCCACTCGGCCTTGGCAACTCAGAGCATCCCGGTGAGTTGTTTGGTTGGCTCGGTGCCAGACTGCACATGCTAAAGCTTTGCATCTGGGTCACTTTGAAATGAAATTCACATGCACGACAACACCTTTCCTGCTCTCTACGACCTTTCAAAACCCAACTGTAAATTATCAGAGACTAGTAATTCCTATGACTGTATTATATGAAAATGTGGTTATTCCATTACAAGAGGGGGATGCTTGGGCCACACCGACCACTTTGTTTTTCTCATCTTGTAAGCAGATGTTTGTTAGGTGCCCTTCTCGTAGAGGTTACTGTACTTGCCTATTAAGGCTCTTCGTGGAATTTGGTAGAGGCTTAGAATTCAGAAAGCGATTGCTCGAGTTATATATAAAGAGAAAATAAAGGACATCAGCACACGGATCTTGTACTATCAGCCTTTTCTGGTGGAGAATCTTGCTTTCTGGATCCCAGCAACACCCAGACTAAGAAAAGATACTGAATTTCCAATCTGTCAGAAGTTCCCTTCATACATGCTTAATTATCTTACTATAATTGTGCCACTGTGACAGTGACTTCAAACACACTACTGTAAAATCTTATGGTCTAGAGATATCATGCAAAGTCTAACAAGAGCCTTGCCACAGCCTTCTGTTGCTTGCAGGGAAGGGTGTCTGTTGTCAGTGCCCAGTCTGGGTGTCTCGGGGGAGCACAGGTGCTTGCTATGCAGGCGGAGTACGTCGAGAAGGTTCTAAAGTTGTTAAGTGCAAGCTGCAAGATTCTAAGATTAATTGTGCTTCACTCTCCAGTGAGATTAGTGTATTATAAATCATAGAGGCATATCCCATCAATCTGGCGCCTGGTTGCAGAGAACATGATAACCCCTAGCTCAGCAGAAACACACCTTCCATCCATTACTGCGTCTCTCCTGGAATAAACCGTGGACTCCTCAGAAAGAACCAGGGCAATGGACAGCATTTTAAAGACATCTTTGAGACAACGTGACTTCTCTTCCAAGAAGAAAATCATTTCTATGGCTCCTTCCACCCTGCCCTGTGCCGCCCACACAACAACTTGAAACAGTCAGGTTCAGTGATGTATTTTCCGGGCACCTAGTACTTCCTTATTTCCAAGATGAGTTCTCTGGTGGTGGTTGGGTGTCTTAGTTTGGATTTCTATTGCTGTGAAAAGACACCATAACCATGGTAACTCTTATAAGGAGAACATTTAATTGGGGGTGGTTTGCTTACAGCTTCAGAGGTTCAGTCCATTATCATCATGGTGGGGGGAGGATGGCAGGGTGCATGACAGGTGCATAGGCACACATTATGCTGGCTACATCTTGATCAGAAGGCAACATGAAGTTGCCTGTGACACTGGAAGTAGCTTAAGCATAGGAGACCTCAAAGCCCACCCCCACAGTGACACAATCTCCAACAAGGCCACACCTACTCCAACAAAGCCACACCTCCTAATAGTGCCATTCCTTTTGGGAGCCATTTTTTTTCAAGTCACCATGGGGGAATACAAAAGAAAGAAAAAATAATAATCCTCACTTTCAATGACCCTACTGTTTAGTTGGTGAGAAAGATGTTATAAATCCCAACAATAGCTATAGTTTACGTAGCATTTATTATACACACAAATACCAATAGCATATACTAAGAGATTATTCATAGAACATACTTCCAAATAAACACTGGGATGTCAGAGAAGGAAGAGACAACTGCTGGCTGGGGTTCTCCGAATGGTCCATACCCGCGCCAAACTGGTGCTGGGTCTCAAGGGTGGGCATCTGAGAGGTGAGGCAGAGTGTGGGTTGCAGGAGAGATGTGAGGTGAAATAGGCAGGGAAGAAATTCCAGGGAAGAAGCTTGGACACATCCAGCAGAACGAGAGTGGGAGGATGTCTCATGCAGACACTTCCTGTGCTCCTTGGTTAGCAGAGTCAGAGTCTTCTTCTTTTAGAGAACCCCACCTAGTAGAAGAAAATCCCATTAGGGACACCCTGCTGGGATTAGGAGGTGGGGTAAGTAGGGAACTCTGAGAAGGTCATTTGGCTAGATTGTGCCAGCTAGGTTTTGTGTGTGTACATTTTGCTAGGGCCAGTGGGCTAATTTTTTGGCAAGGCGATAAAACCGACAGGTTTCTATCGTAGCTACTGAGAAGTCAAATATAACAGTCAATTGTGGTTCCTGTAACTGGCACATTTACATGGCAAAATGTAAGGAAGTAAGGGCAGATACCAGCTCTCACTTGGAAGATACCTTCTATCCTGGAGGGAAAGCCGCAACAACAGCAGGGTAAGGAGACTTGGTTACTGCCAGGAGCCGTTTCCTCCTAGGATTATTGCAGGAACCATCACCCTGGGGAGTCTGCAGAGAACCCCACACCCATAATTGTGTTAAGAATCGTTCTATTGACAGAGCCTACCCCACACCCAAATTAGCTGTTAATAGAGAGCTATCTGTTAGCGGAACCCGCCCCACATTCCAAACTATCTAGGGAACTAGGTGTGTCAACTCCTAGTTGTGACTTCCTGGCCTACGTGACCGTGAACCACGCGGCAAGAGCCCAGGCCCCTGTGCCCACCCCCCAACTCCTTACCCTATATAAGCTGTACCCCATCTCTAATAAACGGAGGCTCTGACAAACCTAACATAGCCTTCTTCTTCTCTCTTAGCCCATTATCTTCCAGATAGTGCCTCTCCGGGACCCTGGAATAACTGAACTGCCAGGCGGGTTACAAACCCTAGACTAAGTAACCCGCCAAGGCAATCAACAGGTTACATTGTGTCCACAGTCTGGAAGCAGAAAGACAGTGTTGGTTCATCACTAGGGTCTTCTCTCAGTCTGGAACCCTAACCCATGCAACGGTACCCTCCGTATTTAAGGTGGATCTTATCATCTCAGTGAACTCAATGTAGAAACTCCCTCACTGATGCACCCAGAGATTTGTCTCTTGGAGGGTTTCTAGGTCCTGTGATGCTGACATTATTAACCAACACAAAATTGTTGGGAGAGCTGTCCTCAGTGTCCTCATCCTATCCTGCGTGTCGCTACTAGCCTTTAGGTCTTTAAACCTGCTGGCTGTCCTTTCAGGAATGCCTTCCCTCCTTCTGAGGCACCAGGTACACACTTCTGGGCAGGGCCAGTCCATTGTATTTTATGCTCTCATCTTGAGTTTGCTCAATTCTGTCTCCTTATTAAGAGCCTTGTTTTCTGCCCTAGGCCACACTCACCACACTGTCCTGAATTCCTCCAATATCTGAAGGGCAAAATTGTCTTAGTTATTTATACAAATTCACAGTCTAGCTAAATACTACACACTAAACAATTATTCATTGCTTATCTGCAGTTCACATTTAATTAGTGCCTTGAATTTTCACCTGGAAGTCCACTACAGCGGGATACTTAGGGGAATGGACCTTGTCTTCTACAGACAGATCAAACCTATACGTAGGTTTCCAGCCGGGCAGGAATATGGGAAAATGTTGCCAGAGTTTCAGCTTGGTTAGTTTCTAGTGTTTTGCAATTATGACATCCAGCCAAAGGCTCTTTTAATTCAGCACACAGGAAAGATTCATGGTGCATTTCCATAGAACACTATAATTTCCAACTTCAATGATGTGTGGGGATAGAGGCTCATTATCTTCCCAAAGCTTACGATTTCTCAAAGTCTTCATTGAGGTTCATCTGCCTATGAGGAGTTTGCCACCTGCTATTAATACCAACATCATCATAATCATCAATAGCCTTGCTTGATCTGAACCAGCTGTGTAGGCAGAGGAACGGTAGCACAATGGATAGAGTGTACATCCTGGCTGAACCATTTACTTAGTTGTGCGGTCTTGGGAAACCACGTAATCTCTCCGTCTGTGCTGCAGTTTTTCATTGTAGGTAACAATATCTACGTCAAAGGGGTTAGTGAGAAGGCTGAAGAGTTGAAATGCAAAGGTTTTAGAATAGTTGGGATGTGGCAAATGTTAGAGAATGTAATCAGAATTAATTTTTTTTTGTTTCTTTTGAGACAGGGTTTCTTTGTGTAGTCCTGGCTGTTCCAGAACTCATTCTGTAGACTAGGTTGGCCTCAAATTCGGAGATCCTCCTGCCTCTGCCTTCCTCTTGAGTGCTGGGATTAAAGGCATGCACCATCACTGCCCAGCTAGAATTAATATTTTAAAATAATATTTTTATTAATTATTTGAGAATTTCATATATACAATGTATTTTGATAATATTTAGAGCTTCACTCTTCCCTAATACCCTCACCCTCTCACCCCCTTCTCAACCTCATGTCTTCCTTTTCTTTTATAGACCAATGTGTTTGTTTTGTGCTGCCCATTAAACGTTTTTAGCACATGCAGTCTCGGCATGGGAGCTCAGAGGAGGGAGCAGACAAGAGAATGACAAATATTCTCTAGTGCTCCTGTCTGCATCTTTGCATCTGTCCCTCAGCTTCCCCTGCACTGGGGAAGCAGAATCTCCATGAATACTTCCTGGTGTGTATGTTGACTTCATTGCCATCCTGGGAAATAATAGTGACATTTATAGATGTTTCCCTGAGGCCACTGAGTTTCAAAATACTCTACATCCTGATCATTTCACTATTTATCAATTTGTTTGTCAAGTCTAAGGCAAATGCATTTAATTATGGCATGTGGAGTGAGTGCTATAGATGTCCTCCAACTAAGAGCAAGCGAAGACCTCATTTAGCAATCACATCTTAGCATATGTCAGGACTTGAGCGAGTATCAGTGACAACTGATAACACATTCAAAAAGTGACCAGCATTGCTTTAAACACTTGACACTCCCCCTCCCCCCCATGATCTCTGAATCCCCCAAGCGTCTCTGAGAGCTTGACATTATTAACTCTACACTAAATACAAGAAGGTGCAGGTGTAGAGTGGTTAAGGCATGCCCAAATCCTATTTTTTTCCCTAAGTTCTAGATAGTAATTTTTTGATCTTGGATTCAAGTTCAAGACTGTCAAATTTAAATTCCATGCTCAAAGTCAACATGTTTCTCATCTTAAAAAGTTATTGAGAAAGGGGAATTTCATGGCCATTTTCTTAGTCAACTGTGGGGCCTACAGAGGCGAAAAACAACAAAATAAATAAATAAATAAATGAATAAAGCCCTCAGTCTCAAATCGGTTTCCTCCAGTGTGGATTGGCTATGGCCCCGCCTCTTGGGTTGAGAAGGGAGTGTATGGTCTGATTCTGAGGTGTGTCCATATCTGCTTCCCCATGTATGTCTGATTGGGGTCCTGGGACGGAAACAGAGACATGAGGAGGTGGAGGGTCCCTTTCTAGTCTCCTGTGCACCGTCCATGGGAAGGGTCACAGGTTCCATTCTGCATCAGGCTGGCTTTGCCACAAGGTCTAGTGTAGAGCTTTGTGGCATTGTTCACTGAGATCCCTTCAACTTTCTAAGGACCTGCCAGACAGCAGCCCTATGTCCCTTTGGTTTCTAGAGGTCTATCTTCTTGTCCCTTTACCCGGCTGGCTAACCTCCCCCATGGCTCTGGGATTACCTGCCCTGCTTGCAAGGCACAAGTCTCTGTTTGAGAGCTGGATCCTGGCTGTGGGGAATTCTTAGGGAATGGCCATTCTTTTTTTTTTTATTGAGAAAAGGAAAAAAAACAAGTTTCCGCCTCCTCCCACTCCCATTTCCCTCCCCCTCCTCCCACCCTTCTCCCCCTCCCCCCACTCCTCTCCCCCTCCCTCTCCAGTCCAAAGAACAGTCAGGGTTCCCTGCCCTGTGGAAAGTCCAAGGTCCTCCCACCTCCGTCCATATCTAGGAAGGTGAACATCCAAACTGGCTAGGCTCCCACAAAGCCAGCACATTAAGTAGGATCAAAACCCCGTGCCATTGTCCTTGGCTTCTCATCAGCCCTCATTGTTTGCCATGTTCAGAGAGTCCGGTTTTATCCCATGCTTTTTCAGTCACAGTCCAGCTGGCCTTGCATGCAAATGGATGGAAATAGAAAACACTATACTGAGTGAGATAACCCAGACCCAAAAAGATGAACATGGGTTGTACTCACTCATAATTGGTTTCTAGCCATAAATAAGGGTCACGGAGTCTACAATTGGTGAACCTAAAGAAGCTAAGTAAGAAGGTGAACCCAAGGAAAAACATATAGTTATCCTCTTGGCTATGAACCTTCATCTGGTGATGGATGGCGATAGAGACAGAGACCCACACTGGAGCACTGGACTGAGTTCCCAAGGTCCCATTGAGGAGCAGAAGGAGGGAGAACATGAGCAAAGAAGTCGGGACCACGAGGGATGCACCCACCAACTGAGACAGTGGAGCTGATCTATTGGGAGCTCACCAAGGCCAGCTGGACTGTGACGGGAATGCCATTCTTAATTCTTTCATTCATGCTGAAACTCCCCCAGGAAGTGCAGTGCTTGGGACCTTGCTCCACAGCGCTGGGCCATCCACCGCAGCCTTCCAGAGCTAGGTGGGAAGGGGGCTGAGGCATCTCATGGTTCTTTCTTTACCTGCCCCACCCCATCCTTGGGTTCTAGTCTCTAGAATTCACCCTGCAATTCAGCAGTCAGGGAGCAGTCCACGAAGGGAGGAGCTTTTGACATTCTAGTGATTTCTGTGGTTGCCATTTGTTCTCTCTAGGGTACAGTATTGTGCTTGTCACCTTGGTCCCTCAACTGGAAGCCCTCAAATATTCATCTGGAGAGGCCACAAACCCAGGCATTTAAAATCAGATCGATCTTTGTATTTGTGAAACGTCACAATTAATATTTTATGGAGAAAGGATTAATAAAACATCATGCAATTAGCTGCTTCCCTTCAGCCATCTCATCTCATTAAAGGATGTCGCAGACAGCCAGCACACCTCCTGAGTAAGCTGCTGGTGGGGCTCTGGCTTGTGATAGAGGCTGCTGGCTTAGGGGATGTCACAGCCCCCCCCCCCCACCTTGTTCAGCGAAGCATTTTCCCCTGTAAATGGTGAGATAACAGGGGCCAGCTCTCAGTGGGATAGCTTTTGGCAGCCACACCTTCATCTGCATCTCTAACATTTTCTCCTCATTTATTCACTCATTATTCTATCCATGTTATTGCCTTCTGCAAGCTGGGTGCTCTGCTCGGTGGCAGGGGCAGTGGTCACCTACATCTCCAAGGCCCTGCTGGCTCCTGTCAGAGAGTTCTGCTCCCCTGCCAGCTTCCCTGCTCACCTCTGCTCAGGCTTCTACACTCTGAATACATGGACAGGTGCCTTTTACTCTCCATGGCTCCCTTCCAGCTACCCCTCCCTGTGTCTAAGCTGTACTAATGGACTGCTTTGCTCTTCCTCTCTCCATGAGAAACAGCATGGCCAGGGGAAGGTTGGAGCCACTGAAAACATTTCAAAGCTTTCTCAGCTCGGCTAAGAGGGATTACTTAGACTTAATTTTTCTCACCGAGGCCTTTTCGTTTCTTCTTTCGTCATGGCTCCTCTTTATTTGATCTTTATTTGAGTCTCAGATCCTCTGGAAGCTGTCAGGCGGTTTTGGGTGAGGAGACCCCTCATCTCTCCAAGCCTCACCTTGTTTTGTGACTGGGGGAACAGGAGAACTCATAGAAGGTGGCTTTAGGACTGGTGAAACACTTCATGAAACAGAAGCTGTGATTATGACATTTTGGATACCTGGTACCAGAGGTGCTGGCTCACACATGGGGATAGACCTTTCCTGCCCATGCAAACCACCAGCCATTTTTTCATACACTGTCATCTCTGAGTGGCGACTATTCTTGTCTGCTACCTCCTCTGCTTCCAGTCTGCAGTTCCTGCGTAAGACTTTGGCTTGGTCTAGGATCAACGTGTCGACACGGTTCTAAGACCCCCAGAGACAGAGCTCACAGCATGTTCTGGTTTCCACCAGACCACGTGAACGCCCATCCCTCTGAGAAGCCCAGTTAGATATATGGGATGAGAGGGCATTGGGCTCTGATGCCACCCTGGCAGTATGACAGTCTGTTTATGTGCTAGGTCACTTCCTCTGAGCCCCTTAGGACTAGAAGAAGAAAAGTGGGCCTCAGTGACAGCATCTCCAGAGTCAAAGTGATGGGTGAGGGAGGCTTTGACTGTCTCCTTGCATCAATCCATACAGATAATCTGGACCACACTCTGCTATTCTAAAAGAAATGGATTGTGAGGGAGTAGTAAGCTGGTTGATACTTTCTTCTCACCAGCCGACCTCATGTTTGTGGAAAACCAGAGGAGGCAGAAGTGGGGAGACATTAGGAAAGGGGCTTTGATTGTAATCAGATTGTGGTGGTCAGGCATGAAGACGGGCTCCAGAAACCAATATGACTGGTATCACCTGGCAGGTTTAACCAAAGATGCGATTCAGTTAGATGTCTTCTTTATGGGGAAGGTAATTGTAACCGATGCCCTTGGTGCTTTGCCAGATCCCCTTTTCATGCGGCTGTCCCGGTCCCAGCTACTGATTGCTGCTCTCAGTTCGCAGCTGTCCTACACTTCAAAGCACAGCCTTTGGCCACATCGTCCTCAATATACCCCACAGAAAAGTCAGCATCCTCTCCTAACCAAAGCCAGTGCCTAACAACCACAGGCAGACTCATCCGCTGTGCCCAGAGTGAGAACAGCTCTGGAACGATCAGTACTCCTTGAGAATCACACTTAGTCCAGAGCCTTGCTCAGTTCCTTCCTCTGCTCCATCTTGCTTCCCTCCTCCTGTCCTTTGGAGCAACACTCTAAGAAACCAGATGAAGAAGATCCTCGTGTTGGGCCATGGTTCTAGGAAACTCAAACTAAGACAGTAATTTTGCACGGAAGTGGGAGAATCTAATCCTAGGGAGGTAGGTGGCCTGGCAATGACGTAGGCATATGTTAATAAAGTTGTTAACCTGGGGAAAAGAGAAAAGAGATGCCAGAGGTACCTGAGCTACCAGGATCCCTACTGGCTGCACAAGGCTGTGAATGAGCATAATTTACATCAGAATGAGTGAGAACAGGCTGTGATATCTGTGGTTATTGGGAAGGAAACTTCAGTACCCCCCCTTCTCTGTCTCTCTGTCTCTGTCTCTGTCTCTCTCTCTCTCTGTAATTGAAAAGAGATTCTTTTCTCATACAGTATATCCTGATTATAGTTTCCCCTCCCTCTATTCCTTCTAGGTCCTTCCCATCTCCTCTCCCCTCTGGATCCACTCCTTTCTGTCTCTCGTTAGAAAGAACAGGCTTCTAAGAGATAACAACCAAACATGACAAAGGAAAATACAATAAGCAGAAGCAAAAGCAATCATACCAGAGTTGGACATGACCACCCAAGAGGAGGAAAAGAGTCCTAAGAGCAGGCAAAAGAATCAGAGACCCACTTCTTACAGTCAGGAGTACCATAAAAATACCTGGTGCAGACCCTTGTAGGCCCTGTGCTTCTTGCTTCGGTGTCTGTGAGCTCATATGTGCCCTGCTTAGTTGGTTCAGAGGGCCTTGTTTCTCTTGGTCACCTCCACACCTTCTGATTCTTAAAATCTTTCTGCCAGAGCTCTGAGAGGAGGGATTTGATGGAGACTCCCCATTTGAACTCACTCTCCACGCAATGTTGGCTGTGAGTCTCTGTATCTGTTTCCATCTGCTGTTAGAGGAAGTCTCTCTGATGATGACTGGATAAAGAACTGATCTATGAATATAGCAGAATATCATTAGGAATCATTTTCTTGATACTTTTAAATTTGTTTTGGCCAGTAGTGTTTGGTTTTACCCTAGGTCTCTGAGCTATCTGGTCTCTGGTCCTTGGTTATGCTGGCAGTGTTGGATGTGGGTTCCTTCTCATGGAGTGGGATTTGGGTCAAATCAGACATTGGCTGACTACCCCCAGAAGTTCTGTGCCAACATTGCTCTAGCATATTTTGCAAGCAGGACAGATTCTAGGTTCAGTGATTGTTGAACATCAACAGCTGGGTTGATGTTCATGTTTCTTTTTTGGTAGCCTGCAGAGTACCTTCCTGAAACAAAGACACTAGAGCAGGAGTGAAGGCTCCATATAGGAATCAGCCTGATTTCTCCATGTTCAGAGTCATGTGGGTGTTGTCCTTGGCAATGTGGCCCTGCTGTCAGTTTGCAGAGAGCAGCCCATTGTCTTAGCAGCAGCCTGGGTTGTTTGGGGGTTTCCATGGGACCCCCTTGGCCAACAACTCAAGATAGTACAGCCCAATTTCTGCCCCTGGCAGCCTCACCTGGCAACAAGAGATGGTCAATTGAGACTCTGTGTCCCCTCAGAACTAGGAACCTTTGTTAGGATCACCTTTATAGATTCTAGGCAATTTTCCCTGCACTAGGTTTCCATGCCCCTAAAGCTGGCCAGTTCCAGCCCTCTCTGCCTGCACTCTTCCTCTACCTCATCTCCTGATCTCTATCTCCCTCCTCTGCTCCCATCCTCACTTGCTCCCAGTCCACCTGTAAAATCTATTCTATTTCCCTGCTCCCAGAGAGATCCATGTATCTTCCTTAGATCCCCTCATCTTTACCCAACTTCTTCGGGTCTATGGATTGTAGATTAGTTATTCTTTACTTAATGGCTAATATCCACTTATAAGTGAATACATACCATATTTATCTTCCTGAGTCTTTTTTTTTAGTTCCATCCATATGCTTGCAAATTTCATGATTTTTTTGACAGCTGAGTAATACATACTCCACTGTGTAAATGTATCACATTTTCTTTATTCATTTTTGTTTTTTGTTGAGAGGCCTCTAGGTTGTTTCTAGTCTCTGGCCCTTATGAATAAAGCTTCTATGAACATAGTTGAGCAAATATCTTTGTGGTAGGCTGGAACATCTTTTGGGTATGTGCTCAAGAGTGGTATATCTGGATCTTGAGGAAGATCAATTCCTAACTTTTGGAGGAACTGCCATATTGATTTGGATAGTGGCTGTACTGGTTTACACTTCTACCAGCAATGAGGAGCATTCCCCTTGCTCCACATCCTATCAGCATGAGCTGTCACGTGTTATTCTGACAGGTGTAAGATGGAATCTCAGAGATGTTTTGTTTTGCATTTCCCTGATGGCTAAGGATTTCTTTAAATGTTTCTTAGTCATTTGAGTTTCCTCTATTGAGAATTTTCTGTTTAGGCCTGCACCTCCATTTTTCATTGGATCATTTGTTTTTTGGATACTTAGTTTCTTGAGTTCTTTATATATTTTGGACATTAGTCTTCTATTAGATGTGGAATCGGTATTTTTCCCCCATACTGCAGGTTGTTGCTTTGTCTGATTGATGGTGTCCTTTGCCTTAGAGAAGGTTTCCAGTAAGTGAGGTCTCACTAATTGTTAATCTTAGTGTCTGTGCTATCGGTGGTCTGTCAGAAAGTTGTCTCCTGTGCCAATGCATTCAAGACTATCATCCCTACTTTCTCTTCTATCAGGTTCAGTGTATCTAGTTTTATTTTGAGGTCTTTGATCCACTTGGACTTGAACTTTATGCAGGGTCATAGATATGGCCCTATTTGCATTCTTCTACATGCAGACATCCAGTTTGCCCAGCGCATTTGTTGAAAATACTGTCCCTTTTCTGAGCATGTATCTCTGATTTTGTTATAAAATACGTGTATAAGTTTATGTCTGGATCATCAAATAGATTCCATTGGTCAATGTGTCTGTTTTTAGGCCAATACCACATAGTTTTTATTACTATAGCTCTGTAGTACAGCTTAAAATCAGGGATGGTGAGACCTCCAGCAGTT